>NC_074669.1:61284743-61297243 GCF_029448725.1 Salvelinus fontinalis
CTGGTGTAGTTGTCTGAACTCTGAGATGAGGTCAGGCCACCACCGGCACCGCTGGGGCCCGCCCTGGAGCTAACCAAGTAGGAGGGAGGGCCGGGGGGTTGTTGCTGGTGGTGATGGGGGTAGGCTGAACCGTAAGGGGTGGCTGTGTAAGCGGTGGCGCCCCCCATCGCCCCCTGCAGAGCAAAGACGGAGCTGTAGGATGGAGGGGGTGAGGGGGGCTGGGCTGCCACCTCCTCATAGGACGGCAGCTTGAAGGAGGCCAGGAAACCTACAGTATAACACATGACAGATAATCAATCTCCTCTCCTAACCACTAGGGTTACATGAGCAGCAATAGGGACTGAGACACCAAGCTCCAAAATAGTCATTGTGCAGTGCATTCAAAAGTATTGTTTTATTTAATGATATTTACAAACTATGAGGTCGAAATGACAGTCTGAAATTGAGAAAATTATGATAATGCCCTTTTTGTGTAAGAGCTGTTTGAAAATAAATCCTGGAATTTCAGCCTGTTCAGGTGAGATGGAGTTTTTGGCCCAGATCATGACATCACAATCAGATCTGATTATTCTGACCAATGACTAGTCATCTTTTATTTGCATATGTATCCTCCTACTTTGAAGGGGTACGCGGGGTAGGCTCTAGAGTCTAGACGCTCCTATCTGCCAGTCAGGGTTGTGTATGTAAATACTGTATATTAACATTTGTATCAACACACCCACACGATCAGACTGAGCATTTCAATGGCAAAAGGAGGCTCAGGAAAACAAATGATACAAAAATATATCTGGAGTTGTTTACGTTTGAAAATAAAATTAAGAAGTCTGCATCGGGGCTTTAAGTTGTACTTCCTTGACCTTCCCTGGCACAATGCAACCAATGGAATAGTCCCAAAAGTTCAAACCCAACCAATCTAGCACCCTAGACAGACTCAAGCAAATGAGCAAACATTTAAAATACTATTTGAACCCAAGTCTGCTAATAAGACGATAAGGTGACGCAGACAATGAAAGGACCAGGGAGAGAGGCGACCGTAGCTATACGTACTGAGGTCCAACATGGACGCAGGGTAGTTGCAGGCTCCGTGGTAGGCGATCAGGTTGATCTCCCTCTGTCTCTGCTGCTGCTGGATACGCAGCTTGGCCCGCCGGTGGCGGTAGGCACAGCAACAGCTGAACAGAATCACAATGGTCCACAGTAGCCAGAACCCTGCAGGATACAGACACACAGAGACACTGAATTGAATTCAAGCAACTTTATTAATCCCAATTATTGCACAGCCTCTGGTAGCTATACAGTTGCATAATCACATTGAAAAAGCTTTTATAAATTGAAATGTATTATACCATAATAAGACAAACCGTCTAGTTTGATCGGAGGACCAGCCTTAAGGGCTTGCTCATGTTAAGCTCCCAATCTGGTCTGGTTACATACCACAATGCATCGGTATAGCTGTGTGACAGCAAATGCTGACAAGACAAGCCTCTTGGCTGGTACTCTACTGGTTGTTACTCACACCACAGCTCGTAGTAGTAGGTGCAGCATCCTGTCTCCCCACAGCAGTGGCCCGTCTCACACAGGTAGCCTGGGTTGTTGTTGACCCCAGGACAGTACTTATGACTGAGCATGGGCTGGCTGCCTGAGCCAGCTTGGTCCTTCACCCCCTAGTGGACAAGACATGACATGACAACAACGTACATGGTCGTTTAGCTTGAGCAGGGTGTTTCTCAAATTTCCAGTTGTGGGGTTGGAGACGAGTACCCCCCAGGGTTGCACTTTTTTGTTCCAGCCCAGCACCATCTCATCTGATTTAACTACTTAACTAGTCATCAAACCCTTGAATAGTTGAGTGGGTCAGATGTGTTAGCGTCAAACAAAAATGTATTCATTACCTTTACTTAAGCAGGTATACACAGTGCATTCGGAAAGTATTCAGACCCATTCCGTTTTTGACATTTTGATACGTTACAGCCTTATTCTAAAATGGATTAAGTAAAAACATTTTCTCATCAATCTACACACAATACCTCATAATGACAAAGTGAAAACAGGTTTTTAGAAATGTTAGAAAACATAAAAAATATAAAACAGAAATACCTTATTTACACAAGTATTCAGACCCTTTGTTATGAGACTCAATTGAGCTCAGGTGCATCCTGTTTCCATTGATCATCCTTGAGATGTTTCGACAACTTGATTGGAGTCCACCTGTGGAAAATTAAATTGATTGGACATGATTTGGAAAAGCACACACCTGTCTATATAAGATCCCACAGTTGACTGTGCATGTCAGAGCAAAAACCAAGCCATGAGGTAGAAGGAATTGTCTGTAGAGCTCAGAGACAGGATTGTGTCGAGGCACAGATCTGGGGAAGGTCCCCATAAACACAGTGGCCTACATCATTCTTAAATGGAAGAAGTTTAGAACCACCAAGACTCTTCCTAGAGCTGGCCGTCCGGCCAAACTGAGCAATCAGGGGAGAAGGGCCTTCGTCAGGGAGGTGACCAAGAACCCGATGGTCACTCTGACAGAGCTCCAGAGTTACTCTGTGGAGATGGGAGAACCTTCCAGAAGGACAACCATCTCTGCAGCACTCCACCAATCAGGCCTTTATGGTAGAGTGGCCAGACAGAAGCCACTCCTCAGTAAAAGGCATATGACAGCCCGTTTGGAGTTTGGCAAAAGGCACCTAAAGGACTCTCAGACCATGAGAAACAAGATTCTCTGGTCTAATGAAACCAAGATTGAACTCTTTGGCCTGAATGACGATCGTTACGTCTGGAGGAAACTTGGCACCATCCCTATGGTGAAGCATGTTGGTGGCAGCATCATGCTGTGTGTCCTTGGGTGGCCCAGCCAGAGCCCGGACTTGAAACCGATCGAACATCTCTGGAGACCTGAAAATAACTGTGCAGCGACGCTCCCCATCCAACCTGACAGAGCTTGAGAGGAGAGGCAGAGAAGAATGGGAGAAACTCCCCAAATACAGTTGTACTAAGCTTGTAGCGTCATACCCAAGAAGACTCGAGGCTGTAATCACTGACAAAGGTGCTCAACAAAGTACTGCGTAAAAGGTCTGAATACTTATGTAAATGTTTTTATTTTTAATAAATTATCAAACATTTCTAAAAACCTGTTTTTGCTTTGTCATTGTGGGGTGTTGTGTGTAGATTGACGAGGGGGAATAACTATTTAATCCATTTTAGAATATGGCTGTAACGAAATAAAATGTGGAAAAGGTCAAGGGGTCTGAATACTTTCCAAATGCACTGTACGTTTTATTGAGAAACAGTGGATAGCAGACATAAACAGAATACATCTCTAACCTTGTTGATGGTTCCCATGTCTGAACCCTTTGGAGACACAGTCGTCTGCAATGAGAAAATAAACGTTATCTAGGAAGTCTTCATCTGGTCTTTCCACACATTCATCATCGTTGACGTGTAAAACCGCTGAATCACTAGGCTACTGGTTTGACCACTTTGACCAAAACATCCACATGACCGTGGGCTAGCAGGAGTGAAGACTGTGGGCTAGCAGGAGTGAAGACTGTGGGCTAGCAGGAGTGAAGACTGTGAGCTAGCAGGAGTGAAGACTGTGGGCTAGCAGGAGTGAAGCACTTAAAGGGATACTTTAGGATTTTGGCAATGAGGCCTGTTATCTAATCCATAGTGGATATCATGCTGAAGATGCTTGTTATAGGTACATAAGTCCGAGGCTGTTTTACGTGTTAGTTCAAGGTTAGTTAGCGTGTTAGTGATACCAGGAGAGGGTTTGGCAGTATACACACCCACACCTTTTTCACAGGAGCTGGACAAACAGCAGATCCAATATGTAGAAACCCTGCTTTGAGAGCAGGTAGCAACACAGTGTGAGATGGACATTCCTTGTTTTTTCAGAATGCTTGTTAGCCCTCCCTCCCTCCATCCCTTTCTCTCTTCACCCCTCCCTCTCTCTCTCTCTCCACCCCCCTTTTTCTTCTTTTTGCTTGTTAACCCCCTAGTTCTCTCCATCCCTCCCTCTTTTTTTGCTCTCCCTCCCTCCCTCCCTCCCTCTCTCTCCCTCTCTCTCCCTCTCTCCCAACCCTTTTCTTGTTCATGGTTTTCCTTGTTTTCCTCCCACCGCTAGTTCCTCTCTATGTGTTGTGCTGGTTGTTGTGAATGAATGGCTGGAGATTGAAAGGGACTCCTTACCTTAGCTGCTGGTCCTTCCAGCCCCTGCAGGGAGATGGTCATCTAGAAGAGAGAACAGAGGGGGGGGGCAGAGTTAATACAGCTGACATTTACACAGGCAGAGCCAGACTGACTGACAGACAGGCTGCACATCAGAGAAAGAGAGGAATGGGAGGAGAGAGAGAGAGAGAGAGAGAGAGAGAGAGAGAGAGAGAGAGAGAGAGAGAGAGAGAGAGAGAGACACAGACAGAGAGACAGAGAGACAGAGAGACAGAGAGACAGAGAGACAGAGACAGAGACAGAGACAGAGACAGAGACAGAGACAGAGACAGAGACAGAGAGAGGCCAACCCTTCGTTCTGTATTTACAGTTTAGCTAATAAATCAAATAAATACAGTCTCCTCATAAAACCTTGTCCAGTTCACTTAACACCTGTAACGCCTATAAGCCAATATTTACTAGTCTGTTTTTGGGGTATACGGTCCCCCCAGTGCCAATATTTAGTAGTATGTTTTCTGGGTATACGGTCCTCCCAGTGGAACTATACATACACATTTGTTTACGTTTTGTATGTCCATTCTGTGAGCCATTTCGTTTGTGATTTTGCAGGCAAATGTCACATACATAACGCTGGAATTGCCTGTACCTGACCCCAATTCACCTGTGGATGTTCACCTATCCAGACAGCCTGACTGTGGATGTTCACCTATCCAGACAGCCTGACTGTGGATGTTCACCTATCCAGACAGCCTGACTGTGGATGTTCACCTATCCAGACAGCCTGACTGTGGATGTTCACCTATCCAGACAGCCTGACTGTGGATGTTCACCTATCCAGACAGCCTGACTGTGGATGTTCACCTATCCAGACAGCCTGACTGTGGATGTTCACCTATCCAGACAGCCTGACTGTGGATGTTCACCTATCCAGACAGCCTGACTGTGGATGTTCACCTATCCAGAGAGCCTGACTGTGGATGTTCACCTATCCAGACAGCCTGACTGTGGATGTTCACCTATCCAGAGAGCCTGACTGTGGATGTTCACCTATCCAGACAGCCTGACTGTGGATGTTCACCTATCCAGACAGCCTGACTGTGGATGTTCACCTATCCAGACAGCCTGATTGTGTCAGTCCCTGTGTTAAATGTGTGTTATTTCTGTTACTGGGAAGGGAGTCTGGTAGCAAGTGTACAAAGGTGGTATGTGGTCTCCAATCAGCAGGCAGTTATCAGTGTGCCCTATTTTCACTAGCTTCTCAAGGATACTCGCAGGACAAAAACTTTGTAACAGAAACTCTCCCTCTCTCTGTTTCTCTCTTTCTGTATCTCTCTCTCTCTTAACTCTCTCTTTCTCTATCTTTCTCTCCCTCTCTCTCTTCTCTTTCTTTATCTCTCTCTCTGTCTCTCTCCATCTGTCTCTCTCTCTTCTCAATAGGCCCCTAGTGAGATCCCAGACAGACAGCGCCTAAAAGATCAACTCTACAGGGCCACCACAGTCAACCCCCGACACACTCTCAACCAGATACACACAAACACACACAAACACACACAAACAAACAACCTCTCAGTGTTCCTGCAGTGAAAGGGGACAACAAGGTACTCTGAGTCCAAAACAACCGTGATGTCATTTTCAGGTTATCATTTATCAATTTCCCTGCCTGGCGCCTCCTTACAGACAGACAGACAGACAGACAGACAGACAGACAGACAGACAGACAGACAGACAGACAGACAGACAGACAGACACCTACAGACAGACAGGCACCTACAGACAGACAGGCCCTTACCGACAAACAGGCCCCTACAGACAGACATGGCACTATAGACAGACAGGCCCTTACAGACAGACAGGCCCTTACAGACAGACAGGCCCTTACAGACAGACAGGCCCCTACAGACAAGCACTACAGACAGGCACTATACACAGACAGGCCCTTACAGACAAACAGGCCCCTACAGACAGACAGGGCCTTACCGACAAACAGGCCCCTACAGACAGACAGGGCACTATAGACAGACAGGCCCTTACAGACAGACAGGCCCTTACAGACAGACAGGCCCTTACAGACAGACAGGCCCCTACAGACAGGCACTACAGACAGGCACTATACACAGACAGGCCCTTACAGACAGACAGGCCCTTACAGACAGACAGGCCCTTACAGACAGACAGGCCCCTACAGACAGGCACTACAGACAGGCACTATACACAGACAGGCCCCTACAGACAGACAGGGCACTATAGACAGACAGGCCCTTACAGACAGACAGGCCCTTACAGACAGACAGGCCCTTACAGACAAACAGGCCCCTACAGACAGACAGGCCCCTACAGACAGACAGGCCCCTACAGACAAACAGCCCCCTATAGACAGACAGGCCCTTACAGACAAACAGGCCCTTACAGACAGACAGGGCACTACAGACAGACAGGCCCTTACCGACAAATAGGCCCCTACAGACAGACAGGGCACTACAGACAGACAAGCCCTTACAGACAAACAGGCCCTTACAGACAGACAGGGCACTACAGACAGACAGGCCCTTACCGACAAACAGGCCCCTACAGACAGACAGGGCACTACAGACAGACAGGCCCTTACAGACAGGGCACTACAGACAGACAAGCCCTTACAGACAGGGCACTACAGACAGACAGGCCCTTACCGACAAACAGGCCCCTACAGACAGACAGGGCACTACAGACAGACAAGCCCTTACAGACAGGCCCCTACAGACTGACAAGCCCTTAAGACAGGGCTATGTTCAGTAGTAGGGTAAAAAGCTGTGTTCTTATTGAGCAAGTTGAGTTGGTACTAACTTCACTGATTGACTACAGTTAAAACATGTTATTCCTTACTGAACACGACCCAGTATTCACATGAACTGTGGAACAGGACGGTTCCTGTAAAAAGGATTAGTCCATGATCAAGTCAAACGCACATATTGCCTAAAGGATTTGCATAACCAAAAAGAGCAATGCGATTGTGATCACTTGTAAGCGTACTATCATCCCAGATACCAGAGTCCATCTGCAATGGAAATCAGTGAGCGAGCCCACTTCCCGCTTACAATCCCCAGATACAATACCTCCATTGTACTCGGCACGTCTACCTCAAACACACAACAGAACGCAAAGCAACACAAGGCCTGTGTGTGTACATTTCAGACAGACAGGAGGATGGTTGCGTAACAGTAAAAGGAAAATGCCTATCTGTTTAGTGTTGCAGTGGGCTGCGGGGGTCCAGCCACAGAGGACACAATGCTCGCATGGATGGAGACACCGGGCTCTTTTATACACCCGACTCAGTCTGACCGGACGGCATGTCACCAAACATGCAAATGAGCAGTCAGCCTTTTGTCAGCTGACGGTGGGTGTCTGTTGGCCAGGCTGCACTGGGCACTGCATCTCGCTCCCTAATACTGCATCTCTCTCCCCAGCACTGCATCTCTCTCCAACACTGCATCTCTCTCCAACACTGCATCTCTCTCCAACACTGCATCTCTCTCCAACACTGCATCTCTCTCCCTAATACTGCATCTCTCTCCCCAGCACTGCATCTCTCTCCAACACTGCATCTCTCTCCAACACTGCATCTCGCTCCCTAATACTGCATCTCTCTCCCCAGCACTGCATCTCTCTCCAATACTGCATCTCTCTCCCCAACACTGCATCTCTCTCCCTAATACTGCATCTCTCTCCCCAACACTGCATCTCTCTCCCTAATACTGCATCTCTCTCCCTAATAATGCATCTCTCCCTAATACTGCATCTCTCTCCCTAATAATGCATCTCTCTCCCCAGCACTGCATCTCTCTCCCCAACACTGCATCTCTCTCCCCAGCACTGCATCTCTCTCCCTAATACTGCATCTCTCTCCCTAATACTGCATCTCTCTCCCCAACACTGCATCTCTCTCCCCAGCACTGCATCTCTCTCCCCAGCACTGCATCTCTCTCCCCAGCACTGCATCTCTCTCCCTAATACTGCATCTCTCTCCCTAATACTGCATCTCTCTCCCCAACACTGCATCTCTCTCCCCAGCACTGCATCTCTCTCCCCAGTACTGCATCTCTCTCCCCAACACTGCATCTCTCTCCCTAATACTGCATCTCTCTCCCCCGCACTGCATCTCTCTCCCCAACACTGCATCTCTCTCCCTAATACTGCATCTCTCTCCCCAGCACTGCATCTCTCTCCCTAATACTGCATCTCTCTCCCCAGCACTGCATCTCTCTCCCTAATACTGCATCTCTCTCCCCAGCACTGCATCTCTCTCCCTAATACTGCATCTCTCTCCCCAACACTGCATCTCTCTCCCTAATACTGCATCTCTCTCCCCAGCACTGCATCTCTCTCCCTAATACTGCATCTCTCTCCCTAATACTGCATCTCTCTCCCCAACACTGCATCTCTCTCCCAAACACTGCATCTCTCTCCCCAGCACTGCATCTCTCTCCCCAGCACTGCATCTCTCTCCCCAGTACTGCATCTCTCCCCCTAATACTGCATCTCTCTCCCCAGCACTGCATCTCTCTCCCTAATACTGCATCTCTCTCCCTAATACTGCATCTCTCTCCCCAACACTGCATCTCTCTCCCCAGCACTGCATCTCTCTCCCCAGTACTGCATCTCTCTCCCCAACACTGCATCTCTCTCCCTAATACTGCATCTCTCTCCCCCGCACTGCATCTCTCTCCCCAGCACTGCATCTCTCTCCCCAGTACTGCATCTCTCTCCCCAACACTGCATCTCTCTCCCTAATACTGCATCTCTCTCCCCAGCACTGCATCTCTCTCCCTAATACTGCATCTCTCTCCCCAACACTGCATCTCTCTCCCTAATACTGCATCTCTCTCCCCAGCACTGCATCTCTCTCCCTAATACTGCATCTCTCTCCCTAATACTGCATCTCTCTCCCCAACACTGCATCTCTCTCCCAAACACTGCATCTCTCTCCCCAGCACTGCATCTCTCTCCCCAGCACTGCATCTCTCTCCCCAGTACTGCATCTCTCCCCCTAATACTGCATCTCTCTCCCTAATACTGCATCTCTCTCCCTAATACTGCATCTCTCCCTAATACTGCATCTCTCTCCCTAATACTGCATCTCTCTCCCTAATACTGCATCTCTCTCCCTAATACTGCATCTCTCTCCCTAATACTGCATCTCTCTCCCTAATACTGCAGCTCTCTCCCCAGTACTGCATCTCTCTCCCTAATACTGCATCTCTCTCCCTAATACTGCATCTCTCTCCCCAACACTGCATCTCTCTCCCCAGCACTGCATCTCTCTCCCCAGTACTGCATCTCTCCCCCTAATACTGCATCTCTCTCCCCAACACTGCATTTCTCTCCCCAACACTGCATGTCTCTCCCCAACACTGCATCTCTCTCCCCAGCACTGTTCGAACTCACACATAGATTTGGTACTAGGTCTATCACCCGAGCCTGCACTGTATTGGAGTCATCCTATAATCACCCATAAGCACATTGCATAATGGAGCCCCAATCGCATACTAGATCAGGGTTATTTGACCTTAACGTGGTTAGGAGCCTGCTGGTTTTCTGTTCTACCTGATAATTAATTACACCCACCTGGTGTCCCAGGATTAGAGGGGAACAATGAAAAAAAGCAGTGGACTGTCTTGGAGGTCCAGAGTGTAGTTTGAGGGTACTGGTGCAGGCTAACGGAAACTAGTCAGTAGCTAATGACAATGACTGATTTCAAATCAGTTAGTTAGGGAAATCCTCCATCTTAACCTTCACACATAGTCAAAACTGTAGCTACTCAACATGTCTCACTACTACACCCTACTACACACTATTACAAACGACTACACACTATTACACACTACTACACACTATTACACACTACTACACACTATTACAAACTACTACACACTATTACAAACTACTACACACTATTACACACTACTACACATTACTACACACTACTACACACTATTACAAACTACTACACACTACTACACACTATTACAAACTACTACACACTATTACACACTACTACACACTATTACACACTATTACACACTATTACAAACTACTACACACTATTACACACTACTACACACTACTATACACTACTACACACTACTACACACTATTACACACGATTACACACTACTACACACTATTACAAACTACTACACACTACTACACACTACTACACACTACTGCACACTATTACACACGATTACACACTACTACACACTACTACGCACTATGACACATTACTACACACTACTACACACTATTACAAACTACTACACACTATTACACACTACTACACACTATTACAAACTACTACAGACTATTACAAACTACTACACACTATTACACACTACTACACATTACTACACACTACTACACACTACTACACACTACTACACACTACTACGCACTATTACACACTACTACACACTATTACAAACTACTACACACTACTACACACTATTACACACTACTACACACTATTACACACTACTACACACTACTACGCACTATTACACACTACTACACACTATTACAAACTACTACACACTACTACACACTACTATACACTACTACACACTATTACACACGATTACACACTACTACACACTACTACACACTATTGCGCACTATGACACATTACTACACACTACTACACACTACTACGCACTACTACGCACTATTACACACTATTACACACTACTACACACTATTACACACTACTACAAACTACTACACACTATTACAAACTACTACACACTATTACACACTACTACACACTACTATACACTACTACACATTACTACACACTACTACACACTATTACACACGATTACACACTACTACACACTATTACAAACTACTACACACTACTACACACTACTACGCACTATTACACACTATTACACACTACTACACACTACTACACACTATTACACACTACTACAAACTACTACACACTACTACACACTACTACGCACTATTACACACTACTACAAACTACTACACATTACTACATACTACTACACACTACTACACACTATTAAACCCTATCGGGGTTGACCCAGAGTCCTCCTAGTAGTCTCCATCCATCCAACTCCTGCTGCTCTCTAACAAAGTGAGGCACTGCAGCAGCAGTAGAGTACAGGGGGAGGACAAGCAGCTGGCGTCTGTGCCAGGTATTGATCAAACAGTAGCAGAGCAACACACACACACAGAGAGAGAGACACACACAGCAGTAGCAGAGGAGTGTGAGACTAGTTTGGGATAAACATTACACAGGCAGCTACGGACTGGAAACCCCGCTCCGTCAACGGCAGGATCACTAACAGGAGACGTTAGCCTGGTTAGAGGAGTGAAGATAGTAATGTACTGTTGTGGACAGTGTGAACGGAATAACAGAGATTTTAGAAAACATCGAGATAATCTTGTATCCCGTTGTTTGGTCACACTTTATTTGGATAGTTCCCTATATGTGTTCTACAGATCTATCAACAAACTATCAACTGTAGCTCTGTTGATGGGCAACAGCTTTCAGGTTATTTTTAGGGTCAGGTTCAGGGTTAAAGTAAAATGTATCCCAACACATTGGAAATTGTGATTGGCTGAGAGAGGGAAAAAAAGAAGAATTGCTCTTTAGGTTGGTTGCAACTTATACCAGTCCATCTTGACTCAAGATGTAAGAAGGATGAAGAGTGCAGTATTGACAGTTTGATGCGATTACCACTGAGAGCAAGAGAGATGCTGTCAACAGTGTCAGCAGGACTGTCAACTGGTTGCTGTAGAATTGAGTATAAGACCTACTGTATCTGACTGGGACTATAAGACCTACTGTATCTGACTGGGAGTATAAGACCTACTGTATCGGACTGGGAGAATAAGACCTACTGTATCTGACTGGGAGTATAATACCTACTTTATCTGACTGGGAGTATAAGACCTACTTTATCTGACTAGGAGTATAAGACCTACTTTATCTGACTGGGAGTATAATACCTACTTTATCTGACTGGGAGTATAAGACCTACTTTATCTGACTGGGAGTATAATACCTACTGTATCTGACTGGGAGTATAAGACCTACTGTATCTGACTGGGACCATAAGACCTACTGTATCTGACTGGGAGTATAATACCTACTGTATCTGACTGGGAGTATAAGACCTACTGTATCTGACTGGGAGTATAAGACCTACTGTATCTGACTGGGAGTATAAGACCTACTGTATCTGAATGGGAGTATAAGACCTACTGTATCTGACTGGGAGTATAAGACCTACTGTATCTGACTGGGAGTATAATACCTACTG
>NC_074669.1:61299743-61339743 GCF_029448725.1 Salvelinus fontinalis
TGGTGTTTCCTTCATTTTGGCAGATACCTACCTGTATGTGCTTTATTGAGATAAACTGTTGATTCTCTGTGGCTAAATTATCTCTGGTGTATTTTGAACATGTGGTTGTATAAAAATTATAATAATTTTAAAAATTACATAATTTGTTTTTTGTTGCTGTTTTTTTTGCCTCTTGGGCCCCCTATGATTTTGGGCCCAGACCATTATTCACACAATTGACCAGTCACATTTCATTATAATGCAGTTAACTTAAATGTATTTAATAATCAGTTACCCAATAAAGGCAGGGCCCCCCAGTTACCCACGTGTCCCCCTACCTCCTGTCCTGCCCCATCTGATGATTAGCAGGCAGCAGCAGAATGCAGCAGGCTGTCTACACTCATTGAGAGTGGGCTCCTGAGTCTTCCTGTGGTTGGCGGTTTAAGAAATATATTACATATATTATGTATATAGTGTATACAGTGCATTCGGAAAGTATTCAGACCCCTTGACTTTTTCCACATTTTGTTAGGTTACAGCTTTATTCTACAATTCATTATTTATTTATTTTCATCATAAATCTACACACAATACTCCATAATGACAAAGCAAAAACAGTTTATTTTGCTAATTTATAAAAAATAAAAATAAATGATTTACATAAGTATTCAGACCCTTTACTCAGTACTTTGTTGAAGTACCTTTGGCAGCAAATACAGCCTCGAGTCTTCTTGGCTATGACTCTATAAGCTTGGCACACCTGTACTTGGGGAGTTTCTCCCATTCTTCAAGTCCGGGCTCTGGCTGGGCCTCTCAAGGATATTCAGAGACTTGTCCTGAAGCCACTCCTGCGTTGTCTTGGCTGTGTGCTTAAGGTCGTTGTCCTGTTGGAAGATGAACCTTCACCCCAGTCTGAGGTCCTGAGCGCTCTGGAGCATGTTTTCATCAAGGATCTCTCTGTACTTTGCTCCGTTCATCTTTGCCTTGATCCTGACTAGTCTCCCAGTCCCTGCCGCTAAAAAAAAGCCCCCACAGCATGATGCTGCCACCACCATGCTTCACCATAGGGATGGTGTCAGGTTTCCTCCAGATGTGACGCTTGGCATTCAGGCCAAAGAGTTCAATCTTGGTTTCATCAGACCAGAGAATCTTGTTTCTCATGGTCTGAGAGTCTTTAGGTGCCTTTTGGCAAACTCCAAGTGGGCTGTCATGTGCCTTTTACTGAGGAGTGGCTTCCATCTGGCCACTCTACCATAAAGACCTGATTGGTGGAGTGCTGCAGAGATGGTTGTCCTTCTGGAAGGTTCTCCCATCTCCACAGAGGAACTCCAGAGCTCTGTCAGAGTGACCATCGGGTTCTTGGTCACCTCCCTGTCAAAGGCCCTTCTCCACCGATTGCTCAGTTTGGCCGGGTGGCCAGCTCTAGAAAGAGTCTTAGTGGTTCCAAACTTCTTCCATTTAAGAATGATGGAGGCCACTGTGTTCTTGGGGACCTTCAATGCTGCAGACATTTTTTGGTACCCTTCCCCAGATCTGTGCCTCGACACAATCCTGTCTCTGAGCTCTACAGACAATTCCTTCGACCTCTTTGGTTTGATTTTGCTCTGACATGCACTGTCATCTGTGGGACCTTATATATACAGGTGTGTGCCTTTTCAAATCATGTCCAATCAATTGAATTTACCACAGGTGCTCCAATCAAATTGTAGAAACATCAAAAGGATGATCATTGGAAACAGGATGCACCTGACCTCAATTTCGAGTCTCATAGCAAAGGGTCTGAATACTTATGTAAGTAAGGTATTTCTGTTTTTTCATTTTAATAAATGTGCAAAAAAATAGAAAAACCTGTTTTCGCTTTGCCATTATGGGGTATATTGTGTGTAGATTTCTGTGGATTTTATTTTATACATTTTCGAATAAGGCTGTAAAGTAACAAAATGTGGACAATGTCAAGGGGTCTGAAATCTTTCCGAAGGCACTGTATTTCCTTCATAGTTGTTGTTTTTTGTCGTCTCTGTGGCCCCCCACGGGCCTGGGCCCAGGGGCTTCTGCCCTGGTAAACCCCTGCATTATCCCAGCCCTGGGCCCAGGGGCTTCTGCCCTGGTAAACCCTGCATTATCCCGGCCCTAGGCCCAGGGGCTTCAGCCCTGGTAAACCCCTGCATTATCCCAGCCCTGGGCCCAGGGGCTTCAGCCCTGGTAAACCCCTGCATTATCCCGGCCCTGGGCCCAGGGGCTTCAGCCTGGTAAACCCCTGCATTATCCCGGCCCTGGGCCCAGGGGCTTCAGCCTGGTAAACCCCTGCATTATCCTGGCCCTGGGCCCAGGGGCTTCGGCCCTGGTAAACCCCTGCTTCAGCCCTGGTAAACCCCTGCATTATTCCGGCCCTGGGCCTATAGCTCATTGAATCAGCACTATAGTATTTCAACATTGGCAGAGGGGGTATAAATTACCTTTATTACGTATGGGGTCGGGAGCTAAAAGCACTTTTAATTATGGCCTGTGTAAAATTGAGGTCATTCTTTGGTGCATTACAGCAAATTAATTTCCAGACAAAGAGATGAGGGAATCAACTTTCAGATATCAGCAACACATCTTAAATGAAAACATCAATTAAAGGATAACCATGCAGTTGTGTGTGTGCTGTACAACAAGTCTATCTATGCTCAAGAAGACTGATTTTGAAAAACTTCAACTTCAGACTGTCCATAAAATCTTAGTCTTGTGAAGCCTAAATATTTGTTGCAATATCAATTGAATTATTTCCAACAATAACAGATATCCACTGAAGCGACGGTATGACAACAAATCCGTGCAATCTAGGAGCATTGCTTAGAAAACATCACGGCGGCGTACACAGTAGGCTAATACCCCTGCAGTATAATATTGCCCAGTTGTTGACAAAATCACCATAACTCACAGCAATCATATCAAGCGAAGATGTTGATAATACAAAATCTGTAAGTCAACATACCGCTTCTGCTTTGAGTCCAAGGCAGAACGTCAACGTTTTCTCTGGATCCATGACCAGGGGCAGCAGAGATTTAGAACGACAACAGAGAGAGAGAGAGTGGAAAACAGAGAGCACTGGGATCTATCTTATTGTGCTAAGCCCCATCTCTCTCCCACACTGAATCCACAGCACAGCAGCCTCCTGCGCCGCCATTCCCCGTGCGGAGAGAACGCCCCTCCCCGAATCCGATACTATCGGGGATACCACCGCCGCCAATCCAAAAATGGTACAGGCTGCGCGATATCGACCAGGGAAGGGAAAGCGTCCAAATGGCAAACGGCGCTCAGGTGTTTTCTCTTCCAGCTCGTAGGAAGATGGAGGATTGACGATTCAAGTTTTCTTTTTTTCCTCGTTGGTGGTACGGGGGCGCTCTTTAAATGATGTCATGTAATTCCAGCCTTCTCAAACTAGGAAAAGAGGAGATGGCTGTGCAGATGATTGGACGTCGCCGGTCTATCTCCAGCTCCTGGCAACAGTCGCAGAGGCTGATAAAGAGATGGCTGCTTAGTAGAGATCCGTTTTAAACGACTTTTATTCCAAATTCAATGTCTTGCATTGTGTAGAATTGCAAGCAACGTATTTTCTTTATTTGTATAGGTGCCTAATTGTTTCAGCCACCATGAGGGGTAGGGATGGGGTAGGGGTGGGGTGGGGTAGGGATGAGGTAGGGATGCTTGGCCAAGGTCATCCGATAAAGACATGCATGTTTTAATAGATAACGTTAGAGGGGGACGTACACATGTCATGCCACGTGATACAAGAAAACAGCAGTGAATATACACGCTGTACATTGACTGAGACAACAATGTGTTGCTTATTACTTTCATGTTACATACCCCGACACGTGTAAAGTGTACAAACCCCCTGTGTGTGTGAACTGCAGCTGCTTTATGTAGGACAGGTTATCCCACCATCACATCCATAAAAAAGAAGTACGTTACATAAGTACTTGGGGAAATCCACAGGACAAACGCTGCAACCTTCCTATTGTCCACAAGGTGGGAGCAGACTATTGGAAATGTCATTTTGGTGCCCTACTTTTACAGCAGTGATGAAAACCTTTCCAATTACAAATAATCATGCTTGATTTGCGGTAAAATTACCGAAGTAAATATTGACAGGAATAATTGTGAACATTTTCATCTCATGTAATGGATATCCATCATTGAACTTAACGCTTTTATTTTCACACATCCCTCCAATTACTTCTGCAAATATATTCACTTCATTTTACAGCAAATCAAATTTTGCAGTAATTTTAAAGGTTTTCATGGTCCCAGCTAATGATGCTGTGTGCGTGTGCTCAGGCACGCGAGTGCATATGTGTGCACCTGGGTATGTGTACATGCAAGAGTGTGTGTGTGCAGTGTAATCTTCTAGTGAGTCACTGGGAATTGGTGATTGGGCAGGGCCCTGGTTAGCACGATGGGGCATTATGACATTACGCATGTCGCCATGGAAGAGTAGATGAGCAGAACAGGACTTACCACCGCCACTAATCTTGACATTAGCAACATTTATTATGCTGTAGATTACCAGTTACCACACCCCAACCCTCACACACCACTGCCCTCTCACACACCCAGCCCTCGCACACCCCAACCCTCACACACCACTGCCCTCGCACACCCCTGCCCTCACACACCACTGCCCTCTCACACACCCAGCCCTCGCACACCCCAACCCTCACACACCACTGCCCTCGCACACCCCAACCCTCACACACCACTGCTTTCGTAAGTCCTGAACTTTATCTTTTAGATGCAAATTCTACTTGTTGTATGAGATGAGCCAGATTAAAGTTAGGAACATGGTGTCTCTACTATGAAGTGTTGGATGTAACCACCAATGGGTGTTAATGAGACACAAGAGAGTCAAGAGGTTTTTTAGGAGCCTGTTGAAATGTTGCGTAATGACCCTCTTTCGTACTGCGCCAATGAGTCGCGTGCAGCGGTAGTCTGGCTGGTATTTAGTGTGTGTGTTTGCCTTTTTAACTCAGTCTGTTTACTCACTAATGCACTTAGAAACTGATCCCAAATCAGTTGTTATGGAGAGATTAACGCTGTCATGACATCTGAGTCACAGAACAAAGTGTTGTACACACCCAGAGAAGAGGGCCTGGTCAGCATGAACTATACTCACACTCACACACACTCTGTGTACTGGTGACACCCACACACATACACACACACTGTATCCACCACATGTCGTCCCGGCACGTCTCTGTCTCTCTCTATGACTCAGCCAGAGGGAATGGGACTGTACCAGGAGGGTGTGATGACAGCATCCCAGCATTCCTCTCACAGTGTTCCTCTCTCTCACTCACACGCCAGGGTCATCCCCTCTCTCAGCCCCCACATTGGGAGTGGGGCTCCGAAACAGCCAGCCAGCAGTCCAGCCAGTCAGCTATTTAGCCAGTCAGCCAACCTTGTCTATCACCTACTAACACAGAACAAAGTAAAACACACACACACCATACCTGGGTTCAAATACATGTGTATTTGAGTATCTGGAATTTATAATACTTTTTCTGTGTATTTCAGTATTTTCAAATACACAGCCCAAAACAAGTACTTTTATTTGAATATTTTCATGGTTATTTTCAAATACTTAGGTTAAAGGGAGTGTATTTGTCAGTGAATATATGTATTCTCAAAAACATAAAAATAATCAACAACATGTCGTTTCAAATAAAATATATCTGAATAGTTACTTCGAAAGTGTGTGAAAGTAATTGAAATAGTATTTAAACCCAGGTCTGACACACACACACACACGCACGCACACACACACACACACACACACACACATACACACACACACTCAAAGGGAAGGACTCTCAACACAACTGGTTCTATCCGGTGAGCTTTACTAGTGGGGTGGTTAGATTTCATAATCATTTCATAGTCATAACCCATTTCAATGGAAGGAGAACTTTATGAATCATTATTGTCATGAAGTATCCAGTAACATCCTAAAATAGATGTGAGTAGGGAAATAACCAGAGGAAAATGCCACTAGTGCTGAGCAATTAAACAAAATGTAGGTTATTTTTCGTTTTTTAAACAACTAATTGACTGACTTCGGTTTAATTATTTGAATTCTATTTTGTCCAGATTATTTCTGTGAGCTCAGTGCACAGTTTCTCTAGAGATAAATCAGATTGTGCGATGTATTAGGGAGTTGGGGAGTTGGGGAGTTGTAGTTAGGGAGTTGTAGGGAGTTGTAGTTTCCAACAGGCCAAAATTCCACATAGTTTAGCTCAGAAAACATGGCAATTAACTACAAGACAATAACCCATTGCGCGCCTACCTTTCCGGTGTGTGTGTTTCTTTTCCACCTGCTATTTAAAAGAGACAGAAGAATGTGCGATGGATAGAGCAAAAGAGAGCGTTTGCTTTTTGAGGTCTCCACCTGAGAAGACATTAAATAAATGATAGGTGGTATTTAGCAGTCATAAAAGTATTCATTGACTATTTTTGAAGAGCTACTAAAATAGTGATTTTGTCAGACAGGATATAGTGATGAGATGATGACTTGGAATGAAATAATAAAGTCATCTAATAAAACAAATGTACACAACTGAAATATTGATAAAAGTCACCTTGTCTGAAAGAGATTTACATGGTTATCAAAACGTCACACCAGGGTGAGCCTACACAAAACACAGACCTTATTTTAAGTGGTCATAAAATACCCTATCGGAAAAATGAATGGTGGAAAAACAATTGGAACCATTTCCCTGTTTCACCGCTAGGTTTTATGGGTATTATGACACCTCCACTCTGGGGCTCTATTACGAAAGGGCACAACTCATGAGGTCAGTGCCCTAACCCCCCCCCCCCCCCCCACACACACACACACACACACACACACACACACACACACACACACACACACACACACTCTGGGAAGTAAAATCACACACGAATGCACACACACACACATACACATCTCCAGAAAATGAGTGTGTCAGTTAATGCCAGCCGGTGACAGCAGTGTGAGGAATGACAAAATGTTGTCTTTGAGAGATGACATGGAGAGACAGGCTACAGATCTGTCTTTGAGAGATGACATGGAGAGACAGGTTACAGGCCTGTCTTTGAAAGATGACATGGAGAGGCAGGCTACAGGTCTGTCTTTGAAAGATGACATGGAGAGACAGGTTACAGGCCTGTCTTTGAGAGATGACATGGAGAGACAGGTTACAGATCTGTCTTTGAGAGATGACATGGAGAGACAGGTTACAGGCCTGTCTTTGAAAGATGACATGGAGAGGCAGGCTACAGGTCTGTCTTTGAAAGATGACATGGAGAGACAGGTTACAGGCCTGTCTTTAAGAGATGACATGGAGAGGCGGGCTACAGGTCTGTCTTTGAGAGATGACATGGAGAGACAGGTTACAGGCCTGTCTTTGAGAGATGACATGGAAAGGCGGGCTACAGGTTTGTCTTTGAGAGATGACATGGAGAGGCAGGTTTGTAAATTGTCATAATAAATAGCCCTCCAGATGACGTCGGAATGTTTCAGTTGCCATGCCGTTGCTATGATGTTATTTTGAAAAGCTGTCTGTCAAAAGTCACGAGCCTGACTGATGATGTCACAGTGGAAAAGAGAAGAAAAGGAAACACAAACACACACACACTCACACACACACAAGGCGCAACGCTCTGAATTATGGACTTTCTTTTTGACTCGAGACATTTTCTAGTGACAGAAAGGCAACACTGTAGCGTGCTGTGCAACAGACGCAGGGTGTTGCAAATGACATTGTAGCCCAACACAAATGGCAAATTTGTATCTGCACTCAACACAACCTCACATCCTACACGTTATCAACATCGCTCTGACGTTTAGAAAAATGTCACATCATAAATACTGATAGTACATGGCAGCCCCAGGCCTGGCCCCTTGAAGGGCAGAGCTGATGGATGGAGCCCGCAGAGAGGCACTCCCACGCTGGGCCCCCTGACCCCCCTCGGCCCCCTATAGCCCGGAAAGCCATGTGGAGGCCCTGGGGGCTTATCTGGTGCTCTGCCCCCAGGGTTGTCCATCATCATGGGGCCACTACAGCAGGTGACGGCAGAGAGGACGCTCCTCTTCCTCCACCCTTTCCATACAGCCAACTGTCCTTCTCCAAGTCTGAACCTCCCATTACCAGCCTCCCAGTCAGGCTACTCAATGAACCAGTTTGTTGTATTCAGTTACTCAACAATACTACACAATCACATACAGCCATATGACTGTGCTGCCTAACCCTAAAGAATTTTTGTCACGCTACAGACAAAAAATTCAGAAAGACTTGTCCATTGTGGTGTCTTTACTTGGAATGGTAAGAATGGCACCAATAGTGCCCTACCCACCAGAAGCCATACCATCCATCCCCTGACTGTCAGCCCTGTCTGTCTACTCTACTGTACAGTCACCTAACCTTCTCTACTGTACAGTCACCTCCTCCTCCCAGTCACGCCACTCAGAAGGAAACAAGGCAGGGCGAGCCAAAGGAGGAATCCCCTAGACTAGCAGAGCCCTACCTACTAGATAGACAGATACTGGCAGAGACATACAGAGAAATCCTGCTGTTGGCATTGGGCAAGACAGATCTGAGTCACTGAACATGTTTGGTCACCACGACGACGCTGGCTGAAGACTGGCTAGCACCTCTACACATCATCATTAACCTGAATGTAAAAACATGGAGACAGTGTGTACTGTATGTACATACCCTGAGTCAACAAAACATGAGGAACACCTTATGTGACATACACACACACACACACACACACACACACACAATCCATGCCTCGATTGGCATCATGGTTAGAGCGTTGGGCCAGTAACCGGAAGGTTGCTGGATCAAATCCCCGTGCTGACAAGGTAAACATCTGTTATTCTGCCAATGAGCAAGGCAGTTAACATGCTGTTCCCTGGGCACCGAAGACGTGGATGTTGATTAAGGCAGCCCCCCGCACCTCTCTGATTCAGAGGGATTGGGTTAAATGAGGAAGACACATTTCAGTGGAATACATTCAGTTGACTAGGTATTTTCCTTTCAGCTGTCTCATGGCTTAAAAATCCTTCTTTAACCTGTTTCCACCCCTTCATCTAAGTGGATTTAACAAGTGACATCAATAAAGGATCATAGCTTTCACCTGGATTCACCTGGTCAGTCCATGATCATGGAAATAACAGTTGTTGTAAATGTTTTATACACTCAGGGTTTATAAACTAAGGAATGCAGAGGAACAAGTTTTTCCAAGTTCAAATGTACTTCCTGATTGGGGAAACAGCCGATAATATGGATGTTCTTGTCATTGCCATCCTTTTAAGACAGTTGTCATCCTTTTAATACAGTTGCCATCCTTTTAATACAGTTGCCATCCCTTTAATACAGTTGTCATCCTTTTAATACAGTTGTCATCCCTTTAATACAGTTGCCATCCTTTTAATACAGCTGCCATCCTTTTAATACAGTTGCCATCCTTTTAATACAGTTGCCATCCTTTTAATACAGTTGCCATCCTTTTAATACAGTTGTTATCCTTTTAATACAGTTGCCATCCTTTTAATACAGTTGCCATCCTTTTAATACAGTTGCCATCCTTTTAATACAGTTGCCATCCTTTTAATACAGTTGCCATCCTTTTAATACAATCAGTATAAAAGCCGAACAACACACACAAAGTTGAAAAGAAGTTTGAATTGTGCCGTGGGTCAGAAATTGAGTAAGTGAGTTGATTGTCAAATAATCCCTGTTATGTTCAGTGTTTTGTCTTCCTTTTAATGAGCCACTAAAATGATTGGTCCATATAGGAAAGAAATGGAGTCATATAAAGAAATATTTACAACTGGATGACTCATCTCTCTAGATTATGTTACCTGGTCATGTGATGTAGCCAGGAGTGGAGCCTGCTGATCACCGTCTGTCTCCAGAGAGGTGTGTGTGTGTGTGTGTGTGTGTGTGTGTGTGTGTGTGTGTGTGTGTGTGTGTGTGTGTGTGTGTGTGTGTGTGTGTGTGTGTGTGTGTGTGTGTGTGTGTGTGTGTGTGTGTGTGTGTGTGTGTGTGTGTCTGTGTGTGTGTGTGTGTGTTAGTGTGTGTGTGTTAGTGTGTGTGTGTTAGTGTGTGTTAGTGTGTGTGTGTTAGTGTGTGTGTCTCCAGACAGGAGAGCAGAAACTGCAGTGTTTATTATGAGTGAGTCATCCTCTATGGGGAGAAAAGTGTGTGACCACGTCTTCTTTATGAAGACTATGTGCTGAGTTAGTTAGTGGGACTTCTGATCTCTCTACCTCGCTGAGTTAGTATTAGTGGGATCTCTCTACCTCGCTGAGTTAGTATTAGTGGGATCTCTCTACCTCGCTGAGTTAGTATTAGTGGGATCTCTCTACCTCGCTGAGTTAGTATTAGTGGGATCTCTCTACCTCGCTGAGTTAGTATTAGTGGGATCTGTCTACCTCGCTGAGTTAGTATTAGTGGGATCTCTCTACCTCGCTGAGTTAGTATTAGTGGATCGCTCTACCTCGCTGAGTTAGTATTAGTGGGATCTCTCTACCTCGCTGAGTTAGTATTAGTGGGATCTCTCTACCTCGCTGAGTTAGTATTAGTGGGATCTCTCTACCTCGCTGAGTTAGTATTAGTGGATCTCTCTACCTCACTGAGTTAGTATTAGTGGGATCCCGCTACCTCGCTGAGTTAGTATTAGTGGGATCTCTCTACCTCGCTGAGTTAGTATTAGTGGGATCTCTCTACTTCGCTGAGTTAGTATTAGTGGGATCCCGCTACCTCGCTGAGTTAGTATTAGTGTGATCTCTCTACCTCGCTGAGTTAGTATTAGTGGGATCTCTCTACCTCGCTGAGTTAGTATTAGTGGATCGCTCTACCTCGCTGAGTTAGTATTAGTGGATCGCTCTACCTCGCTGAGTTAGTATTAGTGGGATCTCTCTACCTCGCTGAGTTAGTATTAGTGTGACCTCTCTACCTCGCTGAGTTAGTATTAGTGGGATCTCTCTACCTCGCTGAGTTAGTATTAGTGGATCGCTCTACCTCGCTGAGTTAGTATTAGTGGGATCTCTCTACCTCGCTGAGTTAGTATTAGTGGGATCTCTCTACCTCGCTGAGTTAGTATTAGTGGATCGCTCTACCTCGCTGAGTTAGTATTAGTGGATCGCTCTACCTCGCTGAGTTAGTATTAGTGGGATCTCTCTACCTCGCTGAGTTAGTATTAGTGGGATCTCTCTACCTCGCTGAGTTAGTATTAGTGGGATCTCTCTACCTCGCTGAGTTAGTATTAGTGGGATCTCTCTACCTCGCTGAGTTAGTATTAGTGGGATCTCTCTACCTCGCTGAGTTAGTATTAGTGGGATCTCTCTACCTCGCTGAGTTAGTATTAGTGGATCGCTCTACCTCGCTGAGTTAGTATTAGTGGGATCTCTCTACCTCGCTGAGTTAGTATGTGGGATCTCTCTACCTCGCTGAGTTAGTATTAGTGGGATCTCTCTACCTCGCTGAGTTAGTATGTGGGATCTCTCTACCTCGCTGAGTCAGTATTAGTGGCAGTTTGAAGCTCTTTTCTCTAGTTTAAAGATCCAATCTGAGATGTTTGATCATTCATTTATTTATGTACTGTATATCCATCGATACTTGGAGAATATCAGTTAGAAATACCTCATGATGACAAACATAGACAAAGGATGTGTATTTGTTACAATGCAAAGGGGAAGGAAATGTAACTAACCTTACCCATCTCCCATCTTCCCTAATGCAATATATACACACTACACACACAAACACACACGCATACACGCACACATGCACTAACACACACAAACAGACATGTATTGACACACATGGGAGAGAAGGCACATGTCTACTACCTCTACACTAACCTCTCCCCCTCTGACACACACACACACACACCAGCAGAAAAACATGAGTCTGGCACCTTAGGCCAGGTCTCGTGACAAGTCCTGGCAAGTCATCCTCAGTTAACTCGATAAGGAGGGGAGTATACTCTACCTTCACACACACACACACACACACACACACACACACACACACACACACACACACACACACACACACACACACACACACACACACACACACACACACACACACACACACACACACACACACACACACACACACACACACACACACACACACACACACACACACACACAGTAATTACGTTGTTGTAGAGTAAAACGTATTAAAGTCAAACATCTGGAGCTTCATGTCCTGTACTAAACAGTAGCAAAACCAGCTGTCATATGGCACAGACTGGTTAGGTAAGTATATTCATTAGGAACCAAGTCTACGTCCCAAACGCCACCCCTTCCCCTATATAGTGCACTATGTAGGAATAGGATGACATGTGGAATGCATTCCAAAAGGGCCCGACTCTTGTTCTGTATTCTGGCAGTGTGTCATTTCATATTGTTATACAGTGATTGTGTGGTTGGATTGTGATGTCAGAATCGTCTCGATAAATGGCCTTAACATGATTAATGGAGGATCGGGCCTTTTCAGCAGCTCCCACCCCCACGCCACCCTCCCGGCCCTGGGAGACACTCTCGAGATGCGTCCTGATGTTTAAGTGGGTTCACTATGTGTGTGTGTGTGTGTGTGTGTGTGTGTGTGTGTGTGTGTGTGTGTGTGTGTGTGTGTGTGTGTGTGTGTGTGTGTGTGTGTGTGTGTGTGTGTGTGTGTGTGTGTGTGTGTGTGTGTGTGTGTTAATCAGTTCCTCATGTGGGTCTTATTACATTCCAGAGCCAGCACACTCCTCCGGGTTTAACCTCCGACCCTTCTGATACGCTCACGCCAGATGAACACACACACACACACACACACACACTCCCTCACACACATTACACATTCATACGCTCGAGCATGTAGATTCGCACAAACACGCTATTTTTCACAACAAAAACACACACTGTGAACACGCACACACACCTCACCAACGTATTATGTGGATACACTGTGTATGAACAGATGCATAAGAATGACCAGCCTTGACAGTGAGTAGTGGACCTTCCACCCACCATTACTGTAACATTCTCCTATTACCCCGTCCCAAATGAATTCTGCAAGTTATGCAAGTCGATTCATTATGGAATTGAGTAGGGGGGAGAAGGTCTAACCAGCGCCAGAGAGAAAGAGAGAGATGAGGGAGAGGGATACATACGAGACAGAGAGAGTGGGAAAGAGAGATAGAGAGCAAGACAGAGAGATGCAGAGAGAGAGATGGATAGTGAGAGAGTGAGCAAGACAGAGAGAGAGAGAGAGAGAGAGAGAGAGAGGGAGAGAGAGAGAGCAAGAGAGAAAGAGAAGGAGAGAGAGCGAGCGAGGGAGGCCCTCTGTAATTCCAACCCTCTCTCCTCAAGTCTTCCCTCTCTCTCTCTCTCTCTCTCTCTCTCTCTCTCTCTCTCTCTCTCTCTCTCTCTCTCTCTCTCTCTCTCTCTCTCTCTCTCTCTGTGTGCTGACACAAGGCCTTTGTCTCTGCCTCCACAAAGCAGGAGAGCCCCATAGGAACCTGGGTAAAGCCCACTAAGGCCTGTATCACAAACAGGAAACCAACTCCTCAGAGAGAACATCCGTCAGGACAGGCGGCACTCCTAACTTCAGCACAACATGTTACTGTAGTCACACAAACAAACAGATTTTCTCTGTATTTCTGAATTTCTATGAGAGGCTGATTTACAGGAGAGGAGGAGACCTGATGAATAAGCCCTGCGTTACACATGCAAGTGTTTTGGTTGTCAGTTTGAGACTGACAGTCCGTGATACACAGCCAGAGGCTTTGTGACAGCCAATCCAGACAACTCTAGATTCTATAGCTCAAACGTTGATTGACTTCAACTGTGTGTGTCAACCTGAGTGTCAACATTGTGTCAACCTGAGTGTTAACATTTTGTCAACCTGAGTGTCAACCTGATTGTCAACATTGTGTCAACCTGAGTGTCAACATTGTGTCAACATTGTGTCAACCCGAGTGTCAACATTGTGTCAACCTGAGTGTCAACATTGTGTCAACCTGAGTGTCAACATTGTGTCAACCTGAGTGTCAACCTGATTGTCAACATTGTGTCAACCTGAGTGTCAACCTGATTGTCAACATTGTGTCAACCTGAGTGTCAACATTGTGTCAACCTGAGTGTCAACATTGTGTCAACCTGAGTGTCAACCTGATTGTCAACATTGTGTCAACCTGATTGTCAACATTGTGTCAACCTGAGTGTCAACATTGTGTCAACATTGTGTCAACCTGAGTGTCAACATTGTGTCAACATTGTGTCAACCTGTGTGTCAACATTGTGTCAACCTGATTGTCAACATTGTGTCAACATTGTATCAACCTGAGTGTCAACATTGTGTCAACCTGATTGTCAACATTGTGTCAACCTGAGTGTCAACACTGTGTCAACCTGATTGTCAACATTGTGTCAACATTGTGTCAACCTGAGTGTCAACATTGTGTCAACCTGATTGTCAACATTGTGTCAACCTGAGTGTCAACACTGTGTCAACCTGATTGTCAACATTGTGTCAACCTGAGTGTCAACATTGTGTCAACATTGTGTCAACCTGAGTGTCAACATTGTGTCAACCTGATTGTCAACATTGTGTCAACATTGTGTCAACCTGAGTGTCAACACTGTGTCAACATTGTGTCAACCTGAGTGTCAACATTGTGTCAACCTGATTGTCAACATTGTGTCAACCTGATTGTCAACATTGTGTCAACCTGAGTGTCAACATTGTGTCAACATTGTGTCAACCTGAGTGTCAACATTGTGTCAACATTGTGTCAACCTGAGTGTCAACATTGTGTCAACCTGAGTGTCAACATTGTGTCAACACTGTGTCAACCTGATTGTCAACATTGTGTCAACATTGTGTCAACATTGTGTCAACACTGTGTCAACCTGAGTGTCAACATTGTGTCAACATTGTGTCAACATTGTGTCAACCTGAGTGTCAACATTGTGTCAACCTGAGTGTCAACATTGTGTCAACCTGAGTGTCAACATTGTGTCAACATTGTGTCAACCCGAGTGTCAACATTGTGTCAACCTGAGTGTCAACATTGTGTCAACATTTCCTTGTCAACCTGAGTGTCAACACTGTGTCAACCTGAGTGTCAACATTGTGTCAACACTGTGTCAACCTGATTGTCAACATTGTGTCAACATTGTGTCAACACTGTGTCAACCTGATTGTCAACCTGAGAGTCAACATTGTGTCAACCTGAGTGTCAACAGTGTGTCAACCTGAGAGTCAACATTGTGTCAACCTGAGTGTCAACATTGTGTCAACATTGTGTCAACATTGTGCCAACACTGTGTCAACATTGTGTCAACATTGTGTCAACATTGTGTCAACCTGATTGTCAACATTGTGTCAACCTGATTGTCAACATTGTGTCAACCTGAGTGTCAACATTGTGTCAACATTGTGTCAACCTGAGTGTCAACATTGTGTCAACATTGTGTCAACCTGAGTGTCAACATTGTGTCAACCTGAGTGTCAACATTGTGTCAACACTGTGTCAACCTGATTGTCAACATTGTGTCAACATTGTGTCAACATTGTGTCAACACTGTGTCAACCTGATTGTCAACATTGTGTCAACATTGTGTCAACATTGTGTCAACATTGTGTCAACATTGTGTCAACCTGAGTGTCAACATTGTGTCAACCTGAGTGTCAACATTGTGTCAACATTGTGTCAACCCGAGTGTCAACATTGTGTCAACCTGAGTGTCAACACTGTGTCAACATTTCCTTGTCAACCTGAGTGTCAATACTGTGTCAACCTGAGTGTCAACATTGTGTCAACACTGTGTCAACCTGATTGTCAACATTGTGTCAACATTGTGTCAACACTGTGTCAACCTGATTGTCAACATTGTGTCAACATTGTGTCAACACTGTGTCAACCTGATTGTCAACCAGAGAGTCAACATTGTGTCAACCTGAGTGTCAACATTGTGTCAACCTGAGAGTCAACATTGTGTCAACCTGAGTGTCAACATTGTGTCAACATTGTGTCAACATTGTGCCAACACTGTGTCAACATTGTGTCAACATTGTGTCAACATTGTGTCAACCTGATTGTCAACATTGAGTCAACCTGAGTGTCAACATTGTGTCAACATTGTGTTGAGTGTCGACATTGTGTCGACATTGTGTCAACATTGTGTCAACATTGTGTCAACCTGAGCGTCGACATTGTGTCAACATTGTGTCAACATTGTGTCAACCTGAGTGTCAACATTGTGTCAACCTGAGTGTCAACACTGTGTCAACCTGATTGTCAACATTGTGTCAACATTGTGTCAACCTGAGTGTCAACATTGTGTCAACCTGATTGTCAACATTGTGTCAACCTGAGTGTCAACACTGTGTCAACCTGATTGTCAACATTGTGTCAACCTGAGTGTCAACATTGTGTCAACATTGTGTCAACCTGAGTGTCAACATTGTGTCAACCTGAGTGTCAACATTGTGTCAACCTGATTGTCAACATTGTGTCAACATTGTGTCAACCTGAGTGTAAACATTGTGTCAACATTGTGTCAACATTGTGTCAACCTGAGTGTCAACATTGTGTCAACCTGATTGTCAACATTGTGTCAACCTGATTGTCAACATTGTGTCAACCTGAGTGTCAACATTGTGTCAACATTGTGTCAACCTGAGTGTCAACATTGTGTCAACATTGTGTCAACCTGAGTGTCAACATTGTGTCAACCTGAGAGTCAACATTGTGTCAACACTGTGTCAACCTGATTGTCAACATTGTGTCAACATTGTGTCAACATTGTGTCAACACTGTGTCAACCTGAGTGTCAACATTGTGTCAACATTGTGTCAACATTGTGTCAACATTGTGTCAACATTGTGTCAACCTGAGTGTCAACATTGTGTCAACCTGAGTGTCAACATTGTGTCAACATTGTGTCAACCCGAGTGTCAACATTGTGTCAACCTGAGTGTCAACATTGTGTCAACATTTCCTTGTCAACCTGAGTGTCAACACTGTGTCAACCTGAGTGTCAACATTGTGTCAACACTGTGTCAACCTGATTGTCAACATTGTGTCAACATTGTGTCAACACTGTGTCAACCTGATTGTCAACATTGTGTCAACATTGTGTCAACACTGTGTCAACCTGATTGTCAACCTGAGAGTCAACATTGTGTCAACCTGAGTGTCAACATTGTGTCAACCTGAGAGTCAACATTGTGTCAACCTGAGTGTCAACATTGTGTCAACATTGTGTCAACATTGTGCCAACACTGTGTCAACATTGTGTCAACACTGTGTCAACATTTTGTCAACCTGATTGTCAACATTGTGTCAACCTGATTGTCAACATTGTGTCAACCTGAGTGTCAACATTGTGTCAACATTGTGTCAACCTGAGTGTCAACATTGTGTCAACATTGTGTCAACCTGAGTGTCAACATTGTGTCAACCTGAGTGTCAACATTGTGTCAACACTGTGTCAACCTGATTGTCAACATTGTGTCAACATTGTGTCAACATTGTGTCAACACTGTGTCAACCTGATTGTCAACATTGTGTCAACATTGTGTCAACATTGTGTCAACATTGTGTCAACATTGTGTCAACCTGAGTGTCAACATTGTGTCAACCTGAGTGTCAACATTGTGTCAACATTGTGTCAACCCGAGTGTCAACATTGTGTCAACCTGAGTGTCAACATTGTGTCAACATTTCCTTGTCAACCTGAGTGTCAACACTGTGTCAACCTGAGTGTCAACATTGTGTCAACACTGTGTCAACCTGATTGTCAACATTGTGTCAACATTGTGTCAACACTGTGTCAACCTGATTGTCAACATTGTGTCAACATTGTGTCAACACTGTGTCAACCTGATTGTCAAACTGAGAGTCAACATTGTGTCAACCTGAGTGTCAACATTGTGTCAACCTGAGAGTCAACATTGTGTCAACCTGAGTGTCAACATTGTGTCAACATTGTGTCAACATTGTGCCAACACTGTGTCAACATTGTGTCAACATTGTGTCAACATTGTGTCAACCTGATTGTCAACATTGAGTCAACCTGAGTGTCAACATTGTGTCAACATTGTGTTGAGTGTCGACATTGTGTCGACATTGTGTCAACATTGTGTCAACATTGTGTCAACCTGAGTGTTGACATTGTGTCAACCTGAGTGTCAACATTGTGTCAACCTGAGTGTCGACATTGTGTCAACCTGAGTGTCGACATTGTGTCAACTTGAGTGACAACCTGAGTGTCATCACTGTGTAAACATTGTGTTAACAGAGTGGAATCTCAACTTGAAATCTGGAACACAAACTCCCTTCTCTCTGAAAGAGAGTACCTCTCTGCAGCACCACAGAAAAGCAGTTGAGGCGCGTGTCACACATGACACCTGCCTTTGGTGACATGAAAGCCTGTGAACGACAGACACGTCATGCAAAGAATGTGTCGCTCTCTTTCTTTCTTTCTTTCTTTCTTTCTTTCTCTCTCTCTCTCTCTCTCTCTCTCTCTCTCTCTCTCTTTCTCTCTCGCTCTGCTCTCTCTCGCTCTCTCTGCTCTCAGTCTCACTCTCTCTCTCTATCTCTCTCGCTCGCTCTCTCTGCTCTCTCTCTCCCTCTCTCTCTCTCTGACTCCTGAAACAGTTTCCCCTCACATAACCCCGATCTCCGATCCCCTGTCCTCCCTTTTCCTCCTCCTCCTTCGTCTTGATTTCTGGCTGCAGCACACTTCCATCCAATGAATTCCTAAGCAGTGGAGTAAAAAGCTGGACCGTCTCTGCTGCCCCCCCCCCCCTTCACTTTTCTCATTTCACTCTCGTTCTCCCTCTTTCTCGCTCTCTCACTCACCAACTCTCACGCACACACACACTCTTTGTCTCTCTCTCTCTATCTCTATCTCTCGGGGACACAGTGACCCACTTTCAGTTCCTTCTTCCCTCTGTAACGGAGCGGAGTGTGTGTGTGCTGAAGTTAAATAACGGCTGAGCTTGCAGGTCTGTTGCCCTACCAGGCCTCTCCCCCTCTCCGGCTCTCCACTCAGCCGCCCTGTCCCTCGTCCGGACTGTAGCCAGGAAAGCAGCCTCCTTTGGAGGGAGAGGGAGGGAGGTTGGTGGGTCAGTACAATAAGATCCCTGCTTCTCTGTCTGCTGTTCCTCTCCTCTGCGTTTCAGGAATGCTGCCGCGGCACGCTAACTTTAATGAAAGGATCTGCTCATTGAAATGCAGACAGCAGAACTTCAGGAAAGTTTCAGTGACCGCAGGGTGTTTGAGTAGGGAAACAAATTTGGGAAAATTTAGATTTTCCGAGCCACTGGTGCAACACAAAGTCCATCCAGGAAGAATAGATGTTGGTCATTGGAATTGTTTTTTCTTCTCCATTCGTTCTTTTTCACTGGAGATGTGCACAGCTGCATTTGTGGGCTGTGGAAACACATTCGCAAGGCACGCCAAGGGCTGTGGCTGCCTCGCATTCTCTCTTAATCACACTTTCACTCTTTCCCCAATATTTAACGCTCTCTCTCTCCCTCTAACTCTCTCTCTCCCTCTCTCGCTCTCTCTCTCTCTGTCTCACACACCCTCCCCTCCTCTCTTTTTCTGCCTACCCCTTTCCTTTCCCCCTCTCTGTCACTCGCATGTATTTCCTCCCTCCCTTTCCTTCCTTCCCTTTCTGACTCTTTATCTCTCTCCTGTACTCTTTCATAACAATATCACGCTCTTGTTTAGTTACCTCCCTTCTCCTCTCTCTCCCTCCCTCTCTCTCTCACCCATTCTCCCTTTCTCTCTCTCCTTCTTTCTACCTCCCCCCATCACTGAGGGATGAGAGAGTCTGACTGGCAGTCAGAAGGTCCGTGGTGGGTTCTCACTCTCTCTCTCTCGCTCTCTTTCTCTCTCACTCACACTCACACTCACTCTCTCTCTCTCTCTCTCTCGCTCTCTCGCTCTCTCGCTCTCTCGCTCTCTCGCTCTCTCGCTCTCTCGCTCTCTCGCTCTCTCTCTCTCTCTCTCTCTCTCTCTCTCTCTCTCTCTCACACTCTTTCTCTATCCCTTCTCTCTCGCTCCCTCTTTTCCTCCTCCCTCCCTCTCTCTGAGAGAGTCTAACTGTGGCAGTCAGAAGTGCCCTGGTGGTTTTAAAGACATCTAGTAGAATGTAGGTCATCAGCCAGTACTGAGTTACCAATGAGAAACAGCTGTGCTGCCGTTCCGCCATTCACTCATTGGTTCCTTAGCTGGCTGGCTGTCTAGTGGGGCCAGCCATCCCAGTTCTGAGATAACTCTTAATTGTTAGCAATAGCACTCACACACACACATGCAAGCAAGAACTTACACATATGCACACACACACATCACACATCACACACTCCCCTTGTTCCCAAAACCTCTCCACTCTACAGATGTATGATCTTAATTTGAACCAGTTTGCTACAACAGGAAAATAATCCTGCAGCAGAAAATGTGAATTATTATGTGGATTTTAATTAATGGAAATGTTTTAGGTAGGGGTTGATGCAGTTTTCGTCAATGGAAATCAATCAATCATATTTATTTATAAGCCCTTCTTACATCAGCTGATGTCAGAAACCCAGCCTAAAACCCCAAACAGCAAGCAATGCAGGTGTAGAAGCACGGTGGATATGAAAAACTCCCCAGAATGGCCAAAACCTAGGAAGAAACCTAGAGAGGAACCAGGATATGAGAGGTGGCCAGTTCTCTTCTGGCTGTGCCGGGTGGAGATTATAACAGAACATGGCCAAGATGTTCAAATGTTCATAGATGACCAGCAGGGTCAAATAATAATAATCACAGTAGTTGTCGAGGGTGCAACAGGACAGCACCTCAGGAGTAAATGTCAGTTGGCTTTTCATAGCCGATCATTAAGAGTATCTCTACCACTCCTAATGTCTCTAGAGAGTTGAAAACAGCAGGTCTGGGACAGGTAGCACGTCCGGGGAACAGGTCAGGGTTCCATAGCCGCAGGCAGAAGAGTTGAAACTGGAGCAGCAGCACGGCCAGGTGGACTGGGGACAGCAAGGTGTCATCAGGCCAGGTAGTCCTGAGGCATGGTCCTAGGGCTCAGGTCCTCCAAGAGAGAGAAAGAAAGAGAGAAAGAGAGAATTAGAGAGAGCATACATAATTTCACACAGGACACCGGATAAGACAGGAGAAGTACTCCAGATATAACATACTGACCCTAGCACCCCGACAGACAAACTACTGCAGCATAAATACTGGAGGCTGAGACAGGAGGGGTCGGGAGACAATGTGGCCCCGTCCGACGATACCCCCGGATAGGGCCAAACAGGCAGGATATAACCCCACCCACTTTGACAAAGCACAGCCCCCACACCACTAAATCAAGTCTGAAATGTTATGGTGGATATTACAAACTTTAGAAGACTTTTTAAACCTCAAAAACACCCCAATCTTGCATTTCCTGCTTTGCAGGAAAATCCCTGCAACAACAGGATGATCAAATTAAGATACGGCATCTGTACTCCACTCCACTCTTCAAAAAGTGATGAATAAGGGAATAGCATGAGTTCTGTGGTCAGCTGTTTACCCAGCGTTGTGCGTTGTTTAGGGTCTCCATTATTAATAAAGATGTGCTACGATTCGTCAACTCTCTCGAACTGAGACGATCCCACTGGGTGCAAGCGGTGAAGAAGAGCGGAGCTAGTGTTTTTCTTTCTTCCCTCCTTCTCCCTTGCTGTTTACTGCATGTGTCTGTTTCTCTCTCGCGGTTCCCTCTTTAATAACACCCCAGGAGGTGCATTGCTTTCACACAGCCGTAAGACTGAAGTAGACTCAAATAAAATGTGCCATTTTTATCTGCGGTGGTGTTATTGTTTTAGAATGAAAACATTGCTCAACCTCAGCACGTGTTTCCCTCCTGCGGCTCCGAACACACCTCAGTGTTTGGTGTATCTTTACTAATGAACACCTGAGCTGAGTGTGTGTGAGGGCAGTGTGAGAGGTTTCAAAGCTCCTGAAGGTCACACACACCAATACTAGCATGTCTGTATTAGCCTTGGTTGACCCACACACACACACACACACACACACACACACACACACACACACACACACACACACACACACACACACACACACACACACACACACACACACACACACACACACACACACACACACACACGTCACGGACGTGTACACACATATATACACAGGCACAAAGGAATGCACAGAAACACACGTACTCACACACACACTCACACAAATGCACGCACGCTCACACCTGGGCGCAATTACCGGTGTGTTTGGACTGAAACCTCAGGGCCCCGGGGACAGCACCTGTCAGGGAGATAGGGGGAGACGGGGAGAGGAGAAAAGGAGGAGAGGGGAAGAGGGGAAGAGGTGGAGAGGGGGAGAGGGGGAGAGAGGAGAAGAGAGGGGAAGAGGGGAGAAGGAGAGAGGGGGAGAGAGGAGAAGAGAGGAGAAGAAGGAGAGAGGGGGAGAGAGGAGAAGAGAGGGGAAGAGAGGACAAGAAGGAGAGAGCAGAAGAGAGGGGAATAGAGGAGAAGAAGGAGAGAGGGGGAGAGAGGAGAAGAGAGGAGATGAAGGAGAGAGGGGGAGAGAGGAGAAGAGAGGGGAAGAGAGGGAGAGCAGGGAAGAGGGAGAGAGGGGAAGAGGGGAGAAGAAGGAGAGAGGGGGAGAGAGGAGAAGAGAGGAGAAGAAGGAGAGAGGGGGAGAGAGGAGAAGAGAGGGGAAGAAGGAGAGAGGGGGAGAGAGGAGAAGAAGGAGAGAGGGGGGAGAGGAGAAGAGAGGAGAAGAAGGAGAGAGGGGGAGAGAGGAGAAGAGAGGGAGAGCAGGGAAGAGGGAGAGAGGGGAAGAGGGGTAGTGCGAGTGAGTGGAAGAGAGGGGAAGAAGGAGAGAGGGTAAGAGAGGGGGAGGGGGTAGATGGGGAGAGGGGGCCCATTTCTAGAACTGTAAGGATTCAGCAAGCATGCACAGACAAACGCTGGCTGTCGCACACACACATGCTCAGCAACTTCCTTGTATCTTTAACACTCATAATCCTATTCAGAGCATCGTATGTACTGCTTTGATCCTACGTGAATGCATCACATTAACACAAAGAGACCACGACACACACGTTGTCACGATGTCTTTGTCTCAGTGTTTCTGCTGGTGCATCAGGTGAGAAGAGTTTCCTAGACAGTGGAAGAGTGGAAAACAAACGGGGGAGGGGTGGACGGACAGCTCATCAGAGTCCAGACTTCCAACACAACATAAAACCCGTCTGTACTTTGCAGCTGTGTGTCGAAAATACCACACTATAAATGGTCCAGCTTAAACACACACACACACACACACACACACACACACACACACACACACACACACACACACACACACACACACACACACACACACACACACACACACACACACATAGTCACGTATACACACACACATACACAGTACACACACACACACACACACACACACACACACACACACACACACACACACACACACACACACACGTATGCACACACACACACACACACACACACACACACACACACACACACACACACACACACACACACACACACACACACGAAAGCACACACACACACACACACACACACACACACACACACACACACACACACGTATGCACACACACACGTATGCACACACACACACACACACACAAACACACACGCGTCATGTGCATCCGGGCGCCCCCATAGGGACTCCAGTAATGACAGGGATGTTGTGTGGTATTTGGGACGGCCCCTTGATGACTTAGCAGCTAGTTGATGAACATGTCCAGCCAGATATTTGAGTAACGCAGGGCGAATGGCGCAAACATTCAACACACCATACACACATCACACACACACCAGACACACACACCTGACGCCCAAAACACAGGCAGATGGTGGTAAACACACACACAGCACATTCTGTCCGTGGCCTACACACATAAGCATGCTCACACACACACATTTTTTACCCATAACATTCATAAACCATAAAACTGAAAGTTATATGTGTATATGTTGCTTAATTCACTGAACAGTCCATTAGTATGTATATGGAAGAGGGCAGTCAGGTTAATATACAAGGGGTGTGTGTATGCAAATCACAGCATCTCCACATTGGGTCAAAAAGAACCGGGCCTCGATTCAGAAAACGTCTCAGAGTGCTGATCTAGGATCAGTTTTGCCTTTCAGATCATAATGAATATGATTATATGGACAAGGGGAACCTGATCTTAGATCAACACTCCTACTCTATGAATACGGGCCAACATACATAAAAAAAAATGTTTTAAAGGCCTGAGTGTTTGTATTGATTCCGGGTGACTGAGAGCCAAGGGGCTCTAACAGTTCATTCATCCGTCATCAGAGGAGAGCCATAATGGTGGGTGGTCCCCCCAGGCTGCCCTCTCTGCTCCCCACTGCACACCCACCCACACTAGTCATCGGGATAGGCCTGGTTTACATATTTATAGGGAGGATGTTTGTTGTCAGAGACCTCACTTTTTGGGTCTATAAATTGGCTTAGGTTTAGCAGTTGCCATGGCCACGGGTTTGGTCGTTTTATTTGAGTCTGGGGGCGCCGGTCGTCCGCCCCCACATACATAACCCCGCCCCCTGTGGATGGTGTCTCCACCCCTGCATGGGTTTGCTGTAAAATGTGTGTGTGTGTGAATGTGTCTTTACATGGGTGTTTGTAACTGTGTGTGTGTGTGTGTGTGTGTGTGTGTGTGTGTGTGTGTGTGTGTGTGTGTGTGTGTGTGTGTGTGTGTGTGTGTGTGTGTGTGTGTGTGTGTGTGTGTGTGTGTGTGTGTGTGTGTGTGTGTGTGTGTGTGTGTGTGTGTGTGTGTGTGTCCTTTATGTGTGTATCTTCCTGTCCTGTCTAGCCAGGCCTCTATACAACTTAATGAGACACAACACTTTACAGACCTAAACACAAAGCACAGGGGACGTCACAGTCGCAGTCACTATGACAGGACAGGACACACACACACGACAGGCCAGGGAAGGCAGGAAAGGTCCAGATACACCAACCTCACAGTGGGGATACAGAACATGGAACAACATCCGTCAGACCTTAAATATACATCCCAGTCCTCTGTTAAATAATGTCACATCTTTTGTCTGTCATGTCTCTGCAGGACTGGACAACATCTCAGATTCTCCAGTCCTCTTGGTTGACTGTTTTTTGGGGTGGATTTAGAGGAGCTACAACAGCAGCCATAAGGTTTCTACAAGGTTTCTACAAGGTTTATACATGGTTTATACATGGGCCTTCAGTTAAATGAACTAGAGTTAAACATCTGGTGTCTGTCCCCTCTGCAGGACTGGACAACATTTGCCAGCCCTCTCGGTCCGCTCATGCATCCCTAAATACGGCTGGAGGTCCTGGAGGTCCGTGGAGGTCCGTGGAGGACATATGCTTCAGAAACATGGTGTCGTCATGTGTGCCCGGTTATGGTGGAGGGGTGGGCTGGGGACTAGTTGAATCACGCACGGTTACACACACACATATACATTCACACGGGTACACACGGGTACACAAACACACACACACAACCACACCGTGGCCAAACCAGGAAACTGGCACCCAGGGGTCTGGAGGAGGGCCAGGTGGAACAGCAGCTGACACAGCTTGCCTCCATCTCAACAGAAGCCGCCCTGGTCTCTGTAAGGTGTCCATGTACGTCACTGGAGAGCCTGCCACTGGTACCGCTACTGGTGCAGCAGGGGCTCAGGAACTGAACACACACTGAAATATCCCTGTCACTCTATGGCAGCCAGGGTTTACCCATGTAGGTATAATTCCCCTTCTACCTCTGTGGTGTGAACAGCCGCGGGCTCCGTGGGTTTGGCTGCAGTGTGCTGGGTGTGGGGAGGGGGAGAGGGTGGACACAGATGGGAGAGGTGGGAGGGAGGCAACCAGGAGGAGAGGTCGAGGGCAGAGCCAGATGCCCCTAGATCAGGAGAGGTTCCACACACTGCAGCAGGCAGGATGTCAGCCGGGCCCCCAGGGGCCACAGGAATTAACAGGACACTCAAGGTGGAGGAGACAAACTTGAGTTTTTATTCATTTTGATTTAACCATGATTTCAAAGTCCCTTTGAGGTCAAGTTGCAGAAACACACCAAGCAGTCTTCTAATATTTCAATCTGTCACATAAGGGTTACAAGGTACAGAATATCTAGAGTCCCAGAGATATACATAAACTACATGAACTATATATGTTAACATCTGTTGTGGTGGTGTGTATGGCTAACAAGCAAAATCTCTGGACAGATGAAGCTGTTCTGTTAGTGCACATCTGCCACCCCAAACCTGACTGAGCTAATAGGCCTTTATAATCCTATATTCACTCTCTCACACACACACACACACACACACACACACACACACACACACACACACACACACACACACACACACACACACACACACACACACACACACACACACACACACACACACACACACACACACACACACACACACACACACACACACACAACAGCAATGGTAATGTCCCAGCCTCTGTCATGTCAGTGGTTTTATCAGTGTGTTGCAGCCTCCCTCGCAGACACAGAGAGAGAAGATATGTCAGGGCTGTTATTAGCTTGACATCACAGCCCTGCCTCATCAAGCTGTGTGTGTGTGTGTGTGTGTGTGTGTGTGTGTGTGTGTGTGTGTGTGTGTGTGTGTGTGTGTGTGTGTGTGTGTGTGTGTGTGTGTGTGTGTGTGTGTGTGTGTGTGTGTGTGTGTGTGTGTGTGTGTGTGTGTGCCGACCTGTTTGTCATCTTCGTGGTACCAGTCTCGGGCTGAAAGAGAGAGAACTATAAGCCCACAGACTTCTGAGGATTGAAAGCAGTGGCATCAAAGGTGGTCTGCCTCATCACAGATATTCTCCCAGCATTCTCAGGCTCAGAGAGAACTTTCAGTACGAGCCACACACGCTCCCAACTCCGCAGCAAGAGCCGTCCTGAAATCATACATTTTATCCAAACAAAACACGTCTAGCAAATTAGCCTCAAGGGGCTTAGACAGACACAGACAAACAAGCATTCGATATTTTTGTCTGTTAATCACAAATAAAACAAACACAGAAACACACATTAGACTTGTGACCGTTTCAAACTGTTTTTGTGGTGTATGTTCATGCGGGTGGAAGTAACACAGCTATTGCATGCGATCTCCTGTTCAGTTCAGTTCCCATTAGCTGATGACTGGGATCTTTCTTTCCTCTTCAACTACCTGTTAGTGCATCAGATACACACTCCGCAGCACCCTCCCAGGGTTCCTTTCCAGTTAGTTACACCAACCAGTCCTTTTCTGGGAAGATCACCAGTCATGGCACACAGGATGTGTAGGAAGCGCTTGTAACCACAGTGGGGGGAGGGTGGGGTGACGACATCGGGCATGTTCTGTCATTTGGTGCTAAGACGTTTGTGTTATTGTATAGCAATGCAATCAAAGGGGAGTATTGCATATCGACAGAGAGACAGACAGAGACAGACAGTGGATGGGGAGACTTGAAACTGCAGGTGTGTAGTTTGTCTTGTGAGAGAACAGAAGGCTGGCAGGGACCTCTGGAAGCACATGGTGAAATCTGGAAGTCATACACACACACACAAACGCACCCAACACAAACACACACACCCAACACACCCACACACACACACACCCAACACAAACACACACACCCAACACAAACACACACACCCAACACACACTCACACACATACACACACTCACAGTCACGGGATGCAATTAGCCCAGTGAGCATGAGATCAGGGCAAGAGAGCAATCTAACTGTTATTCCAAGTCAGGATGAGGCCGTTGTTGTAATAGCAACTAGAACACTCTCATACCAGTACATGGTGACCTCTGAACAGTGGGACATAGGACAAATGCAGGCCCAATACAGATGTAGGATCTTAAATTGAGCCAGAAAAGAATCCTGCAGCAACAGGAAATGTGAATTATTATGTGGATTATAATTAATGGACATTTTTGCATGTATTGATACATTTTTCATAAGGGAAAATCATTTCTGAAATTTCTAAGCGGAAATTACAAACTTCAGAAGCCTTTTTGAACCTCAAATACAGTAAACGTTTTAACATTTCCTGCATTGCAGGAAAGTTCTCCTGCAACATGGTGTTCAAATAAAGATCCTACATCTGTACATGGTCGGCCGCAGAGATATTTGTGACTTGTGTACTAACTTCCTAGTGTTTTCCATAATGCATGTATGATAGTGTGTTGTGTTTGTGTATTTGTGTGCTGACTTCACAAAGTGAATAAAGTATATTGTATGGTACACTGGGTTGAACAAACAGAACCCTGATAGTTCATCTGGCTTTATAATGGGATTTAATGCTGGGCTATATGATCATGGTCTTAGAGGCTTGAATCGCAATCGACTTAAAAATCCACAAAGCTTGTGTGCCTCTGGCTTGAGATGTGCTGTAAAAATAAAGCCCTTTTTTTTACAACCGCCTCCAACAATAATCTGATACATAGTCTGTTTATGGAAAATGCAGAATGCGTCTGTGGACTCTTGCCCTTTTTACAGATACACTGGAGTGTAGCAGCTGGATTAGCAGACATAATCCTGATTATTACATGGAGAACCTAACTGCTGTGGCGGGCCGGACTAAAGCGCCGACCCAGTTGCGTGTGTGTGTGTACTATCTAGCAAACAGGAAGTAGGAGAGGCGACAACATCAATCAACTGTTAACAACAGACAAACCGTTCCGAGGCTGCTACCCTTCCTCATCTCTCATCGCTGCTTTCAATTCTTCACTGACCGTGTCCAGAGCAATGTGAGGCTCTCTGTCATGTGCTGTACAACCACAACAGAGCTAATAGCCTGCCGTTGTCAGACGGGTAAACATACACTCTTACAAAGCTACATTGTCTACACTCTCAGAAAAAAAGGTTTCCTGAAAAGGTTCTTCGGCTGTCCCTATAGGAGAACCCTTTTTTGTTCCAGGTAGAACCCTTTTGGGTTCCATGTACAACCTCCTCTGTGGAAAGGGAACCCAAAAGAGTTCTACCTATAACCAAAAAGGGTTCTTCAATGGGTTATCCTATGGGCACAGCTGAATAATCCTTTTATGTTCTAGATAGCACTGCAGAGTCATCTTGTCTAAGAGGTTCCCTATTGAATTAGCATTATCCTAGATCTGTTTGCGATGTCTTGCCAACTTCTTGGCACTCATGAGGCAGAAGTTCGAGAGGGGTGACTCAGACTACACAGTAAGGCTGCAGAATTAATAGAATTGTAATCGAAATTGCAATATTGACATGTGCAATATCCATATTGCGAGGAGCTGCAATTTTTTTTTTACGCCATGAATATAACATTCAAACGTAATAAATGTCCACTGGGAATCTCTTACCAACACTTTGGTTCCTACCCTGTCACAACAACTTGTAATGTACCTGGCTTTTTCATTAGTTGTCATGTCAAACATCACCAACCATAGGATCAGAATACTAATTTTATTTTTATGACCCCAAGTGTTTTGATCTAAATCGCAAATAAAATCGGAATGAGATTATTTGCCTGTATGGCGCAGCCCTACAACCCAGGGTTACTGTAAACACACCGGAGGATCAACAAGTTCAACAGGCCACTGGGGAAATTCTACAATTTGCATATTAGATTGAATAAACAGACAGCGAATCCCTAAAGTGGAGCAACCGCGGTTCTCTGTCCCAGACTTTGGCATCCTGGCACCGCTCCAGTCCAGTGATTGTGCTTGGCTCCAGCGCTGCAGAACATTTAATGCAGAAAACACTTTTACAAGCAACTAACACGACTGTAAATGCAGTGAGACTGAGGTCTCCCTTGTGTCAAGAACCTCAAATAGCTCCCAGCACACACACACACACACACACACACACACACACACACACACACACACACACACACACACACACACACACACACACACACACACACACACACACACACACACACACACACACACACACACACACACACACACACACACACACACACACACCACACATTGAAAGAATGTAGTTAGTTATGTGCCGAGTGTTGCCTTGATTGGAGGATTATCACTTAACGAAGAAGTGTTCTCTCCATTGCAGGAATTGCAAGACCAACATAATCTCATTATAACATGTCAAAAATAGTGTCATAAAACACAGTCTGTGATATGTCTGACAAGATACATGTTGCTGATATACTTAAAGGAGCAGTCTGTGATATGTCTGACAAGATACATGTTGCTGATATACTTAAAGGAGCAGTCTGCAATCTGCAGTACAAGCAATAAAAAAAGTGGGCACCCCGCCACTGATTTACAAACAATGGCGTATCAAATCAAATCTTATTGGTCCTATACACATATATAGCAGATGTTATTGCAGGCGTAGCGAAATGCTTGTATGACAGTTGAACTAAGCTCATGAGGCATTTATTATTTAGATTCTTCATGAATCAATGGGCATGTATCAATCATTTGAAAGTCTTAAAATGGATGCAGCAATCACATGTTGCCCCTTTAACAATCATTTTGTTTTTGTTTTTACGTAAACCCTCTCAAACAATGACTGAAAGATTCGTGCTAGGCTAAGCATTTTTGTGGTTTAATTCGATGCAACTTCACATGGTGTTTTTATGGTTTTATGACAATGGATAAAACCATAAAAATGGTGATGAATGACAGCTAATTATAAAAGCAAATGGTGCACTTTTCACCTTCCTCCCGTGACCATAAAAACAAAACAAATTAAGCCTTGGTTTCGCATATACTAAACTCTGCACTGTGCTCACATACACACACACACACACACACACGATTTCTCTTGGAGGAGCCAGCTGGTTTCGTTGCCCTGGCATTGGTGTTCCATCCATAAAAATCTGATCCCCCAAACAAATGATCCTTCCACAGCAACACAAGTAATCAAGAGGAGAAGGAAACATCAGAGGAGATTAGAAGTGCTAATGCTGTGGCAGCCTCTCCCTCAGAGAGAGACAGAAGTTACGTTACAGCCAGGCTGCACGGCCAAAGCAGAAGCTGTGCTATTTGGAAACAAAAAGCTAAGTGTCAACCTAGGATCCACATTTGTTCAAAGATATTAGATATCTACTGATACACATAGGAAAATTTAGGCCTAGATAGTATTATAGTATAGGTGGACACAAGTGGGCAGTCACGAAAAAACACAGGCCCACTTTCATAACCTGTACAATGCAGCGTAAAATAAACACAAACATAGTGGAATTTATCTCAGTCCAAACAACCATTTCCCTGTGTTGTGTTGTTGATATTCTCTCTCTCAGGAGAGACAGTGTGTTCTGGTTCACTGCTCTGGTTCCAGTCACTGATGGTGATGGCCCATGGCGCTTTGCATGAGGTCTGACTGAGGCTGGGGCTGAGGCTGAGGCTGAGGCATGGACGGCTGGTTAAATAAAGTGGAGACAATATTGGAGATAAAGTGATACTATTTCTGTATGATTAACTGATACGTCAGAGCATGGTTCATCCAGACAAATCTCAAAACGAAGAATAAAAACACTTTTTAGGCTAAATGTATCACCACAATGGTAGCATTACACACAATGTTATACACAATGTTGCCTCAAAACAGGTATTATTTGAAACACATTCTATTTAGCTGTATGTACTGTAGGCCTTAGTCAGGTTGGCCACAATACAGAAAAACTCACTTTAGTCTCAGCAGGCTATATCAATAACGGCTGTATTTGGTGTTGATCGCGGTAATTCTTTGAACTAACTGTAGTGTTATCACTACCATCTGCAATGATGGAACCAAGTGCAGTACGTGGTATTGAAACTATGAGTGGGTGGAGACAGTTGACAGCGACATTATCAACTCAAATATCACACTGCATCATTGTTCCTGACACGTGCTCATTGTGTGAGGTCACCATTGCAAACTTAAACAAAATTTAACAGACAATTAACACTGATATCCACAGTACAGAATACAGCTGGATAGGCACTTTACAGAACCAGATGTTACTGTAGCTTACTCAGCAAGTTAATATTGCAGTCTGATTCACTTAGGGATGCGTTCCAAATGGCAGCATATTACCTCTGTAGTGCGCTACTTTTGACCAGATCCCATAGGGCTACCCATAGGGCTCTGGCTAAAAGTAGTGCACTAAATAGGGAATCGGGTGCCATTTGGGATGCACAGAACTATGTATGTAGCATCATACCTCATTTGGCACCATTGCCCAGGACAAAAAGGTATAACCTATTAAGCTTTTCTCAAATCATGACTGTTAAAGTGAAAATTCGGGTTTTGGCATTGAAGCCCTTTCTCTCCTTCCCCAGAGTCAGATGAACTTGTGAATATTGTATCTCAGCGTAAGCTCGCAACCACTGTATCTCTGCATCCAGTATGAAGGTAGAGGTAGTTTCTAGAGCCAGTGCTAACTAGTGTTAGCGCTAGCGAAGCGCAAAGACTGGAAGTATTTGGGTACAGCTAGCAGTCTTTGTGCTAACCTAGGTAGCATTGGTTCTTCGAAGATACCTCTAACTTCCTTGGCAATTAAATAAAGGGCTTCATTGCCAAAATCCCAAGCTATCACTTAAACCTCTTATGTATCTATGATTGAGGCCATGTATAATACGCTTATCACATTTATCTTTAGCCAGCATGGAAAATACTGGGTTCAATCAAAAGGGCTGGAAGAGGCCAATAATTTCACCTGGAACTCCAAGCCAGGTCAAGCACTTCGTAATCTCTGTCACTGATAAAGGACGCACACACCACATAGACACTGATAACAGACGCAGACGTACAGAGTTCAGTTCAGTTCAGTGGAACAGCAGCTCAGTGAGTGAAGTCAGTACTGCATCGTGGGACAATGGTTTTAAAAAGTGCACCCATTGCATAATTCTATCATTTCCACATAAATCGGCCTAACGAGGATGTGATGATCGTCAGGACTGAGGAAGTGTGGACGTAATAGAAGGTTTTTAGGCCGGCCTGCCTGGAAATGCAGTTGTAACAGTTGTCGTTGTGAAACAGACTCTAGCCTGGTCCCAGATCAGTTTGTGATGTACAAATTGTTTGACATGGCAATGACCATAGGAGTTGGCTACACAGAACAAACAGATCTGTGACCAGGCTACTATACGTGTATTCCGGCTATTACTACTACCATCTGCAATGATGGTACCAAGTGCAGTACATGGTATTGAAACTATGAGTGGGTGGAGACAGGGTGGAGACAGTTGACATTAGCAACTCAAGTATCACACTGCATCATAAATGAGACTCGTCTTAGTTTCAAGTTTCAAGTTGTATTACTTTCAGGTTCCTTGCAATGCAACAACAATAAGAAATAACAACAGATAAGAATATGAACATAAAGTAAATGGCTCAGTAGAATAGAATAAACATTTTAGCATAAGTATAATACAGGAAGGCACAATTAATAGTCCAATATTTACATGTGTATTGGGGATGGGGGCCAGTGTATAAACTGAGCAGTATAATAAGAGTCTGGTAGCAGCAGTTGTGATGTGTGTGTAACATGAATGTATATTGTATGTGTGTGTGTGTGTGTGTGTGTGTGTGTGTGTGTGTGTGTGTGTGTGTGTGTGTGTGTGTGTGTGTGTGTGTGTGTGTGTGTGTGTGTGTGTGTGTGTGTGTGTGCATGTGCATGTGCGCGCGCACGCGTGTGTGTGTGTGCGTGCGCGTGTGTATCTGTGTGGGTGTGATAAGGTGAGGAGAATCAGAGCAGGTGGTAGGTCCAATTCAAGTGTTCAGCAGACTGATAACTTGAAGATAGAAACTGTCTCTGAGCCTGTTGGTATCAGACCTTATGCTCCAATACCATGTACCCGAAGGTAAGGGAGAGAACAGCTCGTGACTGGGGTGTGTGGGGTCCTTGATGATGCTGCTGGCCTTCCTCAGGCACTGTTTTGAGTAGATGTCCGGAATGGGTGAGAGCATGGTCCCAGGGATGTACTGGGGTGTCTTCACCACCCGCTGGAGGGCCTTGCAGTCGTGGATGGAGCAATTCCCATACCAGGCCGTGTTGCAACAGGCCAGGATGCTCTCGATGGTGCAGCGGTAGTATGTGGAGAAGACCCGGAGAGACATGCAGAATTTCTTCAGCCACATTAGGAAGTAGAGATGCTGTTAGCGGCTATTTGACAAGAGTGGTGTTGTTGGTCCAGGACAGGTTCTCGGTGATGTGGACGCCGAGGAACTTAAAACTCGTGACTCTCTCTACTGCAGTCCCGTTGATGTGGATCGGGGCATGTTCACTCCTCTACTTCCTGAAGTCAACAATCAACGTGTTTATTTTGTTGACGTTGAGGGAGAGGTTGTTGTCATGACACAACAATGCCAGTTCACTTATCTCCTTCCTATAGGCTGACTCGTCGTTGTTGGTTATCAGGCCTACAACCGTGGTGTCATCAGCAAACTCGATGAGGGAGTTGGTGTCGTGCAAAGCCACACAGTCGTGGCTGAACAGGAAATAGCACACAGAAACACCACCTGCCTTTGGATTGACACACACCAACCTACCAGTGTTTATATAGGCCTATAATATATCAATTGAAATATGAACATATATAATAAACGGTTTCATTAACACACATGCATGCACACACATACACACACACACACACACACACACACACACACACACACACACACACACACACACACACACACACACACACACACACACACACACACACACACACACACACACACACACACACACACACAGGAACAATGGAGAATTGGCTTGCTAATAATAGTGGTAGAAACATTCACAGAGGCAGAAGTGTACGGCAACAAACACGTATCAGGAAACAATAAAAAAAGGCATGCATATGAATTCAGCTAAACAAAGGGCAGGCCACTAGGAACAACTATTCTTGGTATTAAGTCCCCTGGCTTCTCTTGCAACTCAAGGTGATTCATTTAGATGGTTTCTATATTGTCTTTGATCTGTTTGGTAAGAGAGTGGTATTCAGTGATATTCTCAATATTCATTTAAACCCTCAGTGTCATTAGATACTGAAACACACACACACAACCATAGCACATCTGGGGAATAATTCAAAATCCTGGCAAACAGTCCAGTAGCTCAAAAATGATCACTAAACTAGTTTATGTTGATCCCTACATGTTGCATCAGTCCAGTCTCACCCGTCTCTTGACATAAACTGTACACAGAGAGAGTCAGCCTACGTATGGAGTGATTGTGCATACAGACATTTCTCTGATGTTTCAAACACGGCCAATGCTTTCTTGGTCACTACAAGCATCTGGCAATCACTTTTATCATCTTTGTTTTTATCACTATCTTCCTGAGACCCTGTATTACTTTCTCTTCCTTTCTTCTTCTCAGTACATCGCCAGGCTACACCTAAAGACTGAGCATTTTGGTGAGGTTTTAGATCAAGTTTATCACGCTGATTGCTTATCTTTACGTTTATCCTCGTTGATAATGTTGTCACGTAATAATGTCTCTGCCACTTCATTATCTCGGGTGTGTGTTCCTTTTGTGTTCTTTTATTTATCCACCACTGTGGTCTATAGTGAGCGTGTGGGTGAGGTTGGTTGACTTTGGTTGCCAGCTGTAGCCTGGTAAAACCACCCTGAGCCATTGTGTCACCAGTGAATGGAGCATTCAGTCTGGTCTAACCAGGCTAAGCCAACTGGGCCATGTTTTACAGTCATCTGAAGACAGACTGACATATTGCCTATCATAAGGCTAGTGAGCTGAAAAATAATTAAGTGCATTTACAATTAAACATAATAAAAGTTTACAAGGTTACTATTAGGACACATAGGGCAACGTTGTACTGCCATAACTAGATTGGTATGTGATATAGCATGGTAATAATCATAAATATCACTTTATAACCAATTAGTGTAAAAGGTTTATAGTAACAGTGAGGTAAGTTTTGTTTAACAGTATGGCCTGGTTCTATGATGGTTACAGCATAGCAGTGTGTTGTTGCCTTGAGGGACAGCAGCACAGCTAGGCCCACACCCTGTGACCCTGCTGAGAGTGTGACCTCATCACCATAACAGAATACGGCAATGTGGAGAGGAAGCTATGGGCTTGTTGTGTGTACTTTACATTTTTTATTTTATCGTCTTGCTTTGCACCATTTTGAAGCAAAATGCACACTACCATAAAAAAATATTTAATATTGTGTGTCCACAACAGAATTATATAATGACATTTAGCCAATTTATATTTACCAAAAATTCTTGTTCAAATATCTTTCTTACATTTAAGTCATTTAGCAGACGCTCTTATCCAGAGCGACTTACAAATTGGAAAGTTCATACATATTCATCCTGGTCCCCCCGTGGGAATTGAACCCTGGTCCCCCCGTGGGAATTGAACCCACAACCCTGGCGTTGCAAGCGCCATGCTCTACCAACTGAGCCACACGGGACCACATTCTTCTACAATATCCACACAACCACCACCAACATACATTTTCTGTTGATCTACCCTTCATGACACTTAAAGGCAAACACTGAGAAATGTCACCTGGAGAGTCATTTTGACACTCACTGACTGACATTGAGGGCTATTTCCATAAAATGTTGCAGTTGAGGGAATACTGGGAAATTAGCCATGGAAATGTGCAGACAGCTTGGTAAATACCCCCAGCACTGTGGCATGCAGGCTCCCTCCTGAAGAAGTCTTTGCAATACATTGTTCTTAATAATATAATCTATCTCATTCTAAAATGGTTAATTTTTATAAACATGTATCTTTCAAAAAGATAATGACATGCACAAGTCTTTGCATTTCATAATAATCCTGCCCCTTAGTCCCCTCCTCTCTCTCTCTAACAGCATCCTGTGGTTGCCGAATGCTATTATAATAAAAAAAAAAAAAAAGATGTTTGCTTTTACTTGAATCATGTGTAACTGCTGGAAATTTTGCATGATAATAAACTTTAAAGTGTAAGTATACCATTTTAAAAGTGAAAGTATCATATTTTATTAAAGTGAAAGTATCATATTTTTTTAGACAATGTCATGACAACATAATAGCAGTTTTCCTCTATTCTAAAGCACACCAGAACTGAAACTTTTCAGAAATAAGTTGTCTAATTGAAGCAGTTGGCTCAACAAACACCAACGTGACTTCCTACACGATTCAAGATAGACTTTTTGACGAAGCGCAAGCCACACTGGCAACCCAGACAACAGCCAAGTTCAATGTTCAAGAGGAAGGAAAAAGACACGCCCAAAAGTACCCCTCTGCCAATCAACAGCCAGTTATCTAGATACCCGACCAATGAACGATTACGGGGCTGGGTCACACGCGTTGTTGCTAGGGTATAGCTTCTACCTTGTTACTATCACTGTCAAGCCAATCACAAGGCAATTCGCAATGTATTAACATGCTCCTGGTAAACCCGTAACTGAGCTTCCCTATTGGCCAAGGCACGTATTCAGGGACCCCATATGTGGACGTTATTCTTTTCTAATTGGCCAGAACAGCCGTCATTTACTTCGCAGGTTTTTAGTTAGCAGTTGATATGAATCTGGCTGGGAGTCCCAAAGACTCAGAACTGAACATAGACGTTCGTATCGACCTAACACAGTTTTAGTTTTTATTTTAGTTTTGTCTCATATTATTATTTTTTACACTAGCTGTACATTTGTGTATATAGATTTTATTTTATATTTTTATACAAGTCAACAAGATGGAACTTAATTCTCTTTTAATTCTCCTGGAGGCTGCAGAATACTTGGAAAGAAGAGACAGAGGTATTTCGATGCCAGAATGTCAAGTGGCTTTGACTGGGTTAATGACCGAATTTAACGTTAGGAAAATTAAAACTGTTTCTATTCTATTTTATGTGAAGTTGTGGACGTGCACTGCCATAGCGCAGCTATGATGTCACTTTATGAGCAATGAACATACTGTGCTGGTGCGGTGATGTTATTGCAGACCGACCGACCTAGATATAACTTGCATATAAACAAACAAGTCAACACATTAAGAAAAGTCTTTAGATATAACCTATTTGCATTTGTAGTTTTGCATTAGTATGATCAGTCAATGCTTATAACCTGTTTTATCTGATGGCTATAGCCTTGTTTAAAATTGGTTCGGGACAAGTTCCAAGATACAGTTTCTTAGCAGAATACATGATGTATATGATGTTTATTATAAATGGTTACGTAGATAAAGTCAATATTAGATTGTCCTGAATCGTGTGCTTCGCTCCAGCAGTGTCAACGACTTTATCTACGTAACCATAACCACTTGTATCAAATAACATGTTTTGCTTAGGCTACGTCATATATGGCACTGACAGTTCTATTATGTGATTGTCAGTTTATATCCCTTGTTACGTTTAATTTATTAGCCTACATGTGTAGACATTAACCCTGTTGTTTTTGTTTACTTTGTCAATAGAAGCAGAACATGGTTACGCGTCTGTTTTACCGTACAATAGCGACTTTTCCCGAAAGAAAACGAAAGCTTCACCAATTTCAAGAAAAACTCAGAACAATAGGTAAATATACACATTTTTCTATCGATATGTCAATAGTTCAATCGATCTGTTTGTGTTTATTCGTCATTCATACAAACGCCATTTTTCTTCTCACTGTTTAGATGTCGTATAAACACTGCCACGCGTACAGCATCACTTTGGTGCTCACTTTCTTTTTCAACACCCATGCTTCATTCTGACATGAACCCCGTTTTCTCCAATGCAGTCACGCATTGATTTGAACATGCACACTTCTGCTGCATTTGCAACGTTTTGGAACTTGTTATGTCACTCCCTCCCATGACCCATATGACACCGAGCGCGCGTCGTCATCTCGGTAGGCTACAGTACACGGCGTTCTGACATAGATAACAGAAATATAATGTTAAATGTATCGATTCTTCTGTCGTGCTGAGGCTGCTTTGTTCAGGAACATTTAATTTTTTTGCAATTGAGCAAAAGATTACACCACTTTTAAGAAATGTTTGTTGTTGTTACTGCGCTAAATTTACCGGCCGTTCTAGTTTGTTATTGGTTGGTTGGCATATCATACGATAGGTCCTGCGCAGTGCCCTCAAAACTTTTTTAGACGCAGTCTCACGCTTTGATAATAAATGTTTTCTTCGTAAATTCAGCAAGTTATTTTAATTTCCTTGTATGAAAAAAATATGCAGGATAGCAGCTAGTTCAAATTTGTAGGAATAACATCAACATATGAGACGTCATATGACACCCCCTCACCAAAGAGGCTCATTTTATAAAGCATATGTTGTGGGAGATATATAGGATCTGTCAGTAGCTTATATTTTCAAGTCTTGTGGTGCAGTCACAGTGTGTTTTCTTGGAGCCATACAGTGGGGATGTGGCACACTCAGGTGGGTGTGGTGGCCAACTCAACTTAGCTCACACAGATGTCCACATAACACAGTGCCCCACAGACGCAGCCTTAGCGGACCCTGCCTGGGCGGAGGGCTCAGTTTACAGCTGGTCTGGCTGCAGCCTGACTTTCTCTCCCTTTTCTGGTACCAGTTCATTGCTCTGCACACTACAGCTATTCTTTCTGGTACCAGTTCATTGCTCTGCACACTACAGCTATTCTTTCTGGTACCAGTTCATTGCTCTGCACACTACAGCTATTCTTTCTGGTACCAGTTCATTGCTCTGCACACTACAGCTATTCTTTCTGGTACCAGTTCATTGCTCTGCACACTACAGCTATTCTTTCTGGTACCAGTTCATTGCTCTGCACACTACATCAAGTCGTCAGTGAAACCCCATTTCTGCATTCAAATCAGTGGAAGTTAGTTGACACATGGATACATGGTTTTGGATCATTTTATTTAGTAGCCCTCCATACATTTTTAGATTGCATGTATTAATATTGTAGTGCAATGTTATGCCTTTTACACAACACGTGACAGAGGCAAATCGGTATC
>NC_074669.1:61344743-61349743 GCF_029448725.1 Salvelinus fontinalis
AGTGTTACTACAGAGTGTTACTACAGAGTGTTACTACACAGTGTTACTACAGAGTGTTACTACAGAGTGTTACTACAGAGTGTTACTACAGAGTGTTACTACAGAGTGTTACTACAGAGTGTTACTACAGAGTGTTACTACAGTGTTACTACAGAGTGTTACTACACAGTGTTACTACAGAGTGTTACTACAGAGTGTTACTACACAGTGTTACTACAGAGTGTTACTACAGTGTTACTACAGAATGTAACTACAGAGTGTTACTACAGTGTTACTACAGTGTTACTACAGTGTTACTACAGAGTGTTACTACAGAGTGTAACCACAGAGTGTTACTACAGTGTTACTACAGTGTTACTACAGAGTGTTACTACAGAGTGTTACTACAGAGTGTTACTACAGAGTGTTACTACAGAGTGTAACTACAGAGTGTTACTACAGAGTGTTACTACAGAGTGTTACTACAGAGTGTTACTACAGAGTTACTACAGAGTGTTACTACGGTGTTACTACGGTGTTACTACAGTGTTACTACAGAGTGTTACTACAGAGTGTTACTACAGTGTTACTACAGAGTGTTACTACAGAGTAACTACAGAGTGTAACTATCAGTTCCCAAGGCACTAATCCATGCCTTTGTTTATTTGCCCTTTCAGATCGTCACACAACGAGCTGGAGAAACACAGGTAAGATGACAGACAACACTATGCCATAGCCTGGTCCGAGATCAGTTCATAGCCAATTCCTATAGATCTATTCGAATTCCTATAGGTCTATTCTAGCCTGATCCCAGATCAATCAATCACATTTATTTATAAAGCCCTTTTTACATCAGCAGAGGTCACAAAGTGCTTATACAGAAACCCAGCCTAAAATCTGAAAACAGCAAGCAATGCAGGTGGCTAGGAAAAACTCCCTAGAATGTAAGGAACCTAGGAAGAAACCTAGAGAGGAACCAGGCTCTGACGGGTGGCCAGTCCTCTTCAGTTAATAGCCAATTCCTATAGGTCTATTAGACTTGGCGCTAGCCTGCTCCCAGATCAGTTTATAGCCAATTCCTATAGGTCTATTAGACTTGGAGCTAGCCTTATCCCAGATCAGTTTATATCCGATTCCTATAGGTCAATTAGACTCTGCTATACAACACAAACAGATCTGAGAGCAGGCTTCAACCTTCCCCACCCTCCTTCCTCCCCCTCTGTCTCTCTTGTTCATTTTCCTGGATGAACTGTATGTCTCTCGCCCAGACAGTCCCATGGTTTGCTTGGAAGGACTCCCTGTTCCCTAATAAACAAGAGGTGATGGGGTGAGGACTGTTGGTAAATGTCAGATGTATTCTTATGGAGCTGAAGTTTAAAAAGCACAGAGTAGACTGAAAATATCAAAATGTCCGGCCACTTGTTCGTGCAGTCCCCTCCCTTCACCTCTCTCGCTCCACCACCTCGGATAAAAGATAAAAGCGCATTAAAGATGAGGAGCCACCCTCCTCCATGTGCCTTGGGCAGGCGGATAATAATCGGATTTCCAAGGCAACCTCAACCTAGACTTTGTGTTAGATTTGTCTGCCCCTCCGTGTCTGTTCATAGGGAGAAACTTGTTACCATGTATGGCAGGGAAATCCTGCCATTAATGTGATAATCCAGTGGCGGGTGGTGAAAGGAGGGGAAGGAGGCCTCGCCTGTCATGTCTCTCAGCTAGGCCTGTTGAGTCGCCCACTCACGTCCCAGAATGCATTGCACCTTTCTATCTCTCTCTCTGTCTAATACTTATCTCGTCTCCCATTCCCTATGGTTCTCTGACTCTCTCTCTCTCTCTCTCTCACACACTCACACACACACACTCACACACACACACACACACGCACGCACGCACGCACGCACGCACGCACGCACGCACGCACGCACGCACGCACGCACACACACACACACACACACACACACACACACACACACACACACACACACACACACACACACACACACACACACACACACTGGAGCCTGCATGGAACAACAAAGTGTCATATTGCAAAGTGAGGGATGTAGAGGGAGGTTAGAGGAGAGTAGATGAAAGAAAACAGTATAGTGTGTTTTTGGACCTCTGCGTTTAGTTTTTTTCTTCTTCTCCGACCAGCTGATTTAGTAGTGTGGTGTTTCTTCTGTTCTATATAGAAAACAGACTGACTGACTGCTGCCTGGGCTTAGGATAGGACCAATAGAAAACTGACTGACTGACTGCTGTTAGAGTGTGCGTGCGAGAGGTGGAGTGTGTGTGTGTGTGTGTGTGTGTGTGTGTGTGTGTGTGTGTGTGTGTGTGTGTGTGTGTGTGTGTGTGTGTATCTTCCTGTCCTGTCTAGCCAGCGCCTCTATACAACTAAATGAGACACAACACTTTACAGACCTAAACACAAAGCACAGGGGACGTCACAGTCACTATGACAGGACAGGACACACACACACACGACAGGCCAGGGAAGGCAGGAAAGGTCCAGATACACCAACCTTACAGGGGGGATACAGAACATGGAACAACATCCGTCAGACCTTAAATATACATCCGTGCGAGAGGTGGAGTGTGTGTGTGTGTGTGTGTGTGTGTGTGTGTGTGTGTGTGTGTGTGTGTGTGTGTGTGTGTGTGTGTGTGTGTGTGTGTGAGTGTGAGTGAGAGCTGTCACTCGTGCTGACTGCTGAGAGCCAGCTCGGGGTTTGCCGGTCACATGACTAATGTGAGCGAGTAATAATTGACCTCTGCCGACAGCTCAGTGAAAAACATGTATAGACATATTCCTCTCTCTGACAGAGAGAGAGAGAGAGAGAGAGAGAGACAGAGAGAGAGAGAGACAGAGAGAGAGACAGAGAGAGAGAGAGAGAGAGAGAGAGAGAGAGAGAGAGAGAGAGAGAGAGAGCTGAATCTGAGTATAGGTCTCTTGTTGTTGAGATATTACTGGAGAAAAAGAGGGAGCTGAACCTGAGTATAGGTCTCTTGTTGTTGAGATATTACTGGAGAAAAAGAGGGAGCTGAACCTGAGTATAGGTCTCTTGTTGTTGAGATATTACTGGAGAAAAAGAGGGAGCTGAACCTGAGTATAGGTCTCTTGTTGTTGAGATATTACTGGAGAAAAAGAGGGAGCTGAACCTGAGTATAGGTCTCTTGTTGTTGAGATATTACTGGAGAAAAAGAGGGAGCTGAACCTGAGTATAGGTCTCTTGTTGTTGAGATATTACTGGAGAAAAAGAGGGAGCTGAACCTGAGTATAGGTCTCTTGTTGTTGAGATATTACTGGAGAAAAAGAGGGAGCTGAACCTGAGTATAGGTCTCTTGTTGTTGAGATATTACTGGAGAAAAAGAGGGAGCTGAACCTGAGTATAGGTCTCTTGTTGTTGAGATATTACTGGAGAAAAAGAGGGAGCTGAACCTGAGTATAGGTCTCTTGTTGTTGAGATATTACTGGAGAAAAAGAGGGAGCTGAACCTGAGTATAGGTCTCTTGTTGTTGAGATATTACTGGAGAAAAAGAGGGAGCTGAACCTGAGTATAGGTCTCTTGTTGTTGAGATATTACTGGAGAAAAAGAGGGAGCTGAACCTGAGTATAGGTCTCTTGTTGTTGAGATATTACTGGAGAAAAAGAGGGAGCTGAACCTGAGTATAGGTCTCTTGTTGTTGAGATATTACTGGAGAAAAAGAGGGAGCTGAACCTGAGTATAGGTCTCTTGTTGTTGAGATATTACTGGAGAAAAAGAGGGAGCTGAACCTGAGTATAGGTCTCTTGTTGTTGAGATATTACTGGAGAAAAAGAGGGAGCTGAACCTGAGTATAGGTCTCTTGTTGTTGAGATATTACTGGAGAAAAAGAGGGAGCTGAACCTGAGTATAGGTCTCTTGTTGTTGAGATATTACTGGAGATAAAGAGGGAGCTGAACCTGAGTATAGGTCTCTTGTTGTTGAGATATTACTGGAGAAAAAGAGGGAGCTGAACCTGAGTATAGGTCTCTTGTTGTTGAGATATTACTGGAGAAAAAGAGGGAGCTGAACCTGAGTATAGGTCTCTTGTTGTTGAGATATTACTGGAGAAAAAGAGGGAGCTGAACCTGAGTATAGGTCTCTTGTTGTTGAGATATTACTGGAGAAAAAGAGGGAGCTGAACCTGAGTATAGGTCTCTTGTTGTTGAGATATTACTGGAGAAAAAGAGGGAGCTGAACCTGAGTATAGGTCTCTTGTTGTTGAGATATTACTGGAGAAAAAGAGGGAGCTGAACCTGAGTATAGGTCTCTTGTTGTTGAGATATTACTGGAGAAAAAGAGGGAGCTGAACCTGAGTATAGGTCTCTTGTTGTTGAGATATTACTGGAGAAAAAGAGGGAGCTGAACCTGAGTATAGGTCTCTTGTTGTTGAGATATTACTGGAGAAAAAGAGGGAGCTGAACCTGAGTATAGGTCTCTTGTTGTTGAGATATTACTGGAGAAAAAGAGGGAGCTGAACCTGAGTATAGGTCTCTTGTTGTTGAGATATTACTGGAGAAAAAGAGGGAGCTGAACCTGAGTATAGGTCTCTTGTTGTTGAGATATTACTGGAGAAAAAGAGGGAGCTGAACCTGAGTATAGGTCTCTTGTTGTTGAGATATTACTGGAGAAAAAGAGGGAGCTGAACCTGAGTATAGGTCTCTTGTTGTTGAGATATTACTGGAGAAAAAGAGGGAGCTGAACCTGAGTATAGGTCTCTTGTTGTTGAGATATTACTGGAGAAAAAGAGGGAGCTGAACCTGAGTATAGGTCTCTTGTTGTTGAGATATTACTGGAGAAAAAGAGGGAGCTGAACCTGAGTATAGGTCTCTTGTTGTTGAGATATTACTGGAGAAAAAGAGGGAGCTGAACCTGAGTATAGGTCTCTTGTTGTTGAGATATTACTGGAGAAAAAGAGGGAGCTGAACCTGAGTATAGGTCTCTTGTTGTTGAGATATTACTGGAGAAAAAGAGGGAGCTGAACCTGAGTATAGGTCTCTT
>NC_074669.1:61357243-61359743 GCF_029448725.1 Salvelinus fontinalis
GTGTGTTTGCTCACGTAGTCTATGTTATGCACACTTCACACGTATGTAGGTATACCCCTCCTATACCCACATCTCAATGAGAAGGTAGTCCCACCTCCATCTCAGGTGTTGAAGTCTCCAGGCCCGTCGTTCCGGGCACAGTTCCCTCTGTCACTAAATCATTGTCAACTGACGCAAAGTAGCTGATGCCGCACCTCGTAACAAAAGAGATTTAAACAAGTTATGAAATCACACTGTGCCTGGAAGTGGACTATGGAGCTGTGTGGCCGTGAGATGGAGAAAGAGAGAGAGAGAGAGATACACAGAGAGAGAGAGAGATACAGAGAGAGAGAGAGAGAGAGAGAGAGAGAGAAGAATAGCATGTTGTTTCTAGAAAGGCTGTTCTTTGTGAAATACGACAGGACAGCCAGGGGCGCAACTTTCACTCAACATTTTGAAATTGCATTTTTGTTTCCCCCCCTGGTTTTATCATTGGAATGTGATACGAAACGAGGCAACGGTGTGCTTTAGGACCATGTGGACGCCTCCGAACGGTCGGGTAGGCTGTTTGGAGTGTTTATCCGACTAGATTTAAAAAAAAGTTATGTCCCCCCACTTCTTAAACCGAAGCTGCGCCCCTGAGTACAGAAGCACAAGGAAAACAAGTGAGGAACAGAAAGCGAGCGAGGCTGGGTCGACTTGACTCTGCAATTCCTAGAAAGTCAGGCAGTCACGGGTGTTGTTTGTGTTGTGGAGGGGATGGGGGGCTGTGGGGGTTCCTCTGTGGCGCTGGAGGGTAGGGTGGGAGGGCCCCCTGACTTCTACTGGAGGACGCTGGAGGGTAGGGTAGGAGGGCACCCTGACTTCTACTGGAGGACGCTGGAGGGTAGGGTGGGAGGGCCCCCTGATTTCTACTGGAGGACGCTGGAGGTTAGGGTGGGAGGTTAGGGTGGGAGGGCCCCCTGACTTCTACTGGAGGACGCTGGAGGTTAGGGTGGGAGGGCCCCCTGACTTCTACTGGAGGACGCTGGAGGTTAGGGTGGGAGGTTAGGGTGGGAGGGCCCCCTGACTTCTACTGGAGGACGCTGGAGGTTAGGGTGGGAGGGCCCCCTGACTTCTACTGGAGGACGCTGGAGGTTAGGGTGGGAGGTTAGGGTGGGAAGACCCCCTGACTTCTACTGGAGGACGCTGGAGGTTAGGGTGGGAAGGCCCCCTGACTGCTACTGGAGGACATGGCTGGTGTGTCGAGCACAGCAGAGTAGAGTAGATTGAAAATTAGGTCAGCTCTGCACCTAACGCACACTCACACACACACATACATACGCTGGAATGTTGAGTTGTGTAACAGAGGCGGGTAGGGGGAAAGAGGAGGGTGACACGCTCAGCTTGCAGGCAGTAGAAATAGTCCTAGTAGTACTAGGATAATGTTCTGCAGGCTAGCAAAGCCACGTCACCACTTCATGTAAGACTGGAGTTGTTTTGGTTTGGGAAAGTGGATGGCCAGCTACAGCTAGAGAGAGAAGAGACTGGAGTTGTTTTGGTTTGGGAAAGTGGATGGCCAGCTACAGCTAGAGAGAGAAGTCTGTTTTAAGAGTTCATTTGATGCATGGTGTTGTGCACACACAACACACACAACACACACAACTGAATCTGAATTCCCTGTCAGATAGTCTCTCTGTTTCCATGTACACAAGGTTTGGTTCTGGGTGTTGAGATTCAGAGATTCAGAGGAAAGAAAGTAAAGCATTCTCTCTCTACCCCCCCCCCTTTCTCTCTCTAGCTCTCTCTCTCCCTTTACCCCCTCTCTTTCTAACCCCTCTTTCTCGCTCTCTCTTTACCCCCTCTCTTTCTCTATCTCTCTCTCTACCCCCTCTCTATCTCTCTCTCTACCCCCTCTCTATCTCTCTCTACCCCCCCTCTATCTCTCTCTAGCTCTCTTTCTCTCTGTCTCTGCCTCTGCATGACATCGTAGGAGATTGTGTACCATTGTGCAACCCACACAATACTAGTCCGATGATATAATATACATGGAACCCCCACCACCTCTTTCTCAGAAACCCATTCTTCTACTGACGCTGAAGAGAGGAGAGAACTGGTGGTTTGTGCCAGTGGGTTACGTGTTATTGTGTGTTAATCATTGACATTGGTACAGTGTGTATGCAGACCTGTAGGCCCATTCCACTGTGTCCCTAGGTGGAATGTGTTTATTGAGTTCACACTGCCTGTCCCCACTAGTCTGTCTGTCTGTCCGACTCTAACCTTAGCTGTCATGCAACTCAGGACAGGAGGGACATTTCCAGCGTTTCCTTGCACTTCTTGTATAATTACATTACAGACTGTTGTTACAGCTTTCCAAAACGTGCGTATTTAGTTTGGGCTATCGTGACTTTGAAATGATACAGAGATGCACACCAAACCGTTCTTTAACTTTTAGATGTGTGTTTCGTTAGATACTACTGCACTGTTGGCGCTAGGAACACAAGCATTTCACTACAGACAAGCATTTCGCTAAGCTTACAAT
>NC_074669.1:61362243-61367990 GCF_029448725.1 Salvelinus fontinalis
CGGGGGATATGTTTTGAAGGGGTCAGAATCAGAAACAAAGAGGATGGTGGAGTATATTTTCCATAGCCCGTCAGACTGTGTTCCCTCCTGTACTGGGCATTTAGCTCATGTCTTTCTCCTCCTCTCTTATCCTTTGAACAATGTGGACGTCTCTCTCGGTCTCTGTTCTGAAGTCAAAACAAAAGTGTCCCGCACGGCAGGGCGGGTGTTTCTCCTTCAGGCCAAACATGACGAACCGAGTTAGCCTGGCGAGCGAGGGGAAACATCGCAGCAGTGCTTCTGCTGACCCCTGACCTTTACTAGAAGAAACAGGCTTGGTCCAGCGCCAGGCGCAGGCGGGCTGCTCATTCCTCCGCATCCACGGGTGTGTGTGTGTATTTATGGGCTGTTGTCATTCAAAAAGACATAACGTAAAGCAAGCAAAGCAAAGTGAGAGGATCTACCAGCACGGTAGGGTTAAGTAGGACTGATTAGAATGTGGACACAGTGTTCTGAAGGAAGGGAGTTGGGTTAGGGTAGTGGGTTATGTTAAGTAGAACTGATTAGAATGTGGACACAGTGTTCTGAAGGAAGGGATTTGGGTTAGGGTAGTGGGTTATGTTAAGTAGAACTGATTAGAATGTGAACACAGTGTTCTGAAGGAAGGGAGTTGGGTTAGGGTAGTGGGTTATGTTAAGTAGAACTGATTAGAATGTGAACACAGTGTTCTGAAGGAAGGGAGTTGGGTTAGGGTAGTGGGTTATGTTAAGTAGAACTGATTAGAATGTGAACACAGTGTTCTGAAGGAAGGGAGTTGGGTTAGGGTAGTGGGTTATGTTAAGTAGAACTGATTAGAATGTGAACACAGTGTTCTGAAGGAAGGGAGTTGGGGATCGCTTTTCCCAGTGAGTGCTTTGTGTTTGGCATTAAGCCTTTGCTTTGTGTTTGGCATTAAGCCTTTAAGTGTGTGTGTGTGTGTGTGTGTGTGTGTGTGTGTGTGTGTGTGTGTGTGTGTGTGTGTGTGTGTGTGTGTGTGTGTGTGTGTGTGTGTGTGTGTGTGTGTGTGTGTGTGTGTGTGTGTGTGTGTGTGTGTGTGTGTGTGTGTGGACGGAAGGGGTTAGTAAAAAATATCTGAGTAATTCACAAAATGAACCATCCGACTGAGCCCAATCTCAGCAGCCAATGACAGCGGGTCAGGTGGCTTCCTCTTGGACTTGACCGTGAATGGACCACACCTCTCGCGGTCACAACAGTCCAGAGAGCCAGCTTTACAGTCTTGTTACCTCAAACCCTTACAATCCACCAGTGCCCAACAGTAGAGGGACTATAGTCTATCCCAGAGACCCACAGCACTGCCTGGAGGCTAATAACCATTTATGAGCATTTATGAGTCTTTATAATCCATATTAGAGCCTTATGTCACAAGCCCTTAGACTCACTATAATGTCAACCATAGATATTTAGACATAGATAGGTATATGTCTCTATGTATCTATATATATATGTGTTTCTGATGTTAATACAGCAGTGTCTGTATGCTACCAGACCTTGATATGTTTCCTTTCATACAGGTCGTTAGGGGGAAGTGTTCCCAGACCGGTTTGGCCATAGGTAAATATGAGCACCCTATAGTGTGTTCAGATCAACCAGTTCTCTGTCATGTCTGCTGTCTGGATCATCAAAGGGTCCTGTTCACAGGAACATAAAAGGGGATACTATTTTCAACCCAGCCTGATGAATTGGAATGAGAAATGTGAAGTAGCTCGGTCTGAACGTTGTGTATCGGGAACAGAATGAAATGGGCATCCTTTTTCAAGGACACTATTGTGTGTGTGTGTGTGTGTGTGTGTGTGTGTGTGTGTGTGTGTGTGTGTGTGTGTGTGTGTGTGTGTGTGTGTGTGTGTGTGTGTGTGTGTGTGTGTGTGTGTGTGTGTGTGTGTGTGTGTGTGTGTGTGTGTGTGTGTGTGCGTGCGTCAGCCAGGCAATCTTGATAAATATTGAGTGACCAGGGTCTGGTTTAATAACAAACATAAGTACGTAGCAGCAAGGATCTGTCAGGGAGACACACACACACACACACACACACACACACACACACACACACACACACACACACACACACACACACACACACACACACACACACACACACACACACACACACACACACACACACACACACTGCGAGGTTTCTGGAGCGAGGTGACCAGGCATGAGAACAACTGGTTCCTAGCCTCTGACATGCAAGGTTTGGGTCAGAAAGAGAGGGAGGGAAAGTAAAATTTGTAAGTCGCTCTGGATAAGAGCGTCTGCTAAATGACTTAAATGTAAATGTAAATGTAAAATCTAATAATCATCTACTTTTTAAAATGGGGGGGCTAAAATGAAACATTTATTGAAGAATGACATGACGGCAAACTCCATCCATCATCTCATCCTAAAATACTGATGTTTCTCTCCCCCTCCGAGCGAGGTCTGTGTTCACCTGGTATGAGGTGTCCAAACAGAATGTCTCTCTGTTTCACTGCTGTTGTGATAGTGATAAACAGAACCTGGTTTCAGTCCAGATCACTTAGGACAGTTAGGATACTAAAGACCAGGTCTCTGTGCAGGTGTGGATCTGGAACTGACTCCAGGTAAATAAACAGTGGTAAATCTCCAGAGGAGGGGAATTGGGGACTATGGAGGGGCTACGCCTTGTTTTTTGTTTTTTCATAGAGCCAAGATGGTCGCCCATTGGCTCGGGTTACGCTCGGATGATGTGTTCGCCGAGCCCTGCCTAGTGCAGCTGAGCACACTGAGCGTATTTTTCCAGCCAGAGGAGAAAGTAGTCTTCCACCACCACCACCAGATCGGACCCCAGCCACGGCCCTCGGCCTCCTTCCTGCCCGCTTCCTCTGGCCTCCCCTGGCCTGGGTCCAGCTGCTTCATGTGGGCTGGGGAGTGGGGCAGGTTGGGGGTGGTGGGGGTGGAGGCCCCCACCCCTGATCCTCCTCTGAAGACACTTGTTCTCCTGTGGGGTGGAGGGTGAGGAGGGTGTGTTAATGTTGGCAGCCAGGGTGGGGTAACGTATTAGAGGGGGAGACGAGGGGGGGTAGGTGCCCCCTTGGGAGAAATAGGAATGAAAGCGCTGGAGCACTTTCACACGGCCCTCGTTTTCAGCTCAATTCCTGTCTGCACCTGCAAGATGTTTTTGCTCGACTATTTTTATAGAAATGTTGTACGTTTTTCTGAAGCCCACAATGATTAAACACACTGAAGTGAAAGATGCCATTCTAATTGAGGTTAGGGGGGAATAACGATGTTTGATGTTGGGGAGAGAAGATGGCTGCTAGTCTAACGGTTCACCTTCTGTTGTCTGGGTCTTACTGACCTCCTAAAGGAGTGGGCTGGGAGGAAGAGGGTCTCTCTTCCTATGAAACACAGGCAACGCCCTGCCGTGAAAAATAAACAACTAGCTTGGGATAAGTACAAGGACCCCGTGTGTGTGTGTGTGTGTGTGTGTGTGTGTGTGTGTGTGTGTGTGTGTGTGTGCGTGCGTGCGTGCGTGCGTGTGTGTGCAAGCGTTCATGTGTGTGAGTGTGTGTTTGCTTGTGAGTGTGTGTTTGCTTGTGTGTGTGTGTGTGTGTGTGTGTGCATGTACATGCACCTGTGTGTGCGTGCAGCTGTGTGTGCGTGTTCACAACAGACCCCGGTGTGCTGGGCTCCTCAGCCAGAGAGCTAGCAGCCTGTCTGTGATTAGACTGATTGTAATGGAGGGATGACCTGAGGACAGACTGGAGGCAGTCTGCAGTTAGAACCAGTTTACTGTTCCTTTACTGTACACATGGAGAGAAGCCTGGAGCTGGAGGAGAGGAAGGAAGGAAGCCTAGCTACGACAAAGAAAGGCTTCATGCATTATCCTAGAAAACATAAGGCATTTTATTTATTTTTTATTTCACCTTTGTTTAGCCAGGTAGGCCAGTTGAGAACAAGTTCTCATTTACAACTGCGACCTGGCCAAGATAAAGCAAAGCAGTGCAACACGAACAACACAGAGTTAGACATGGAATAAACAAACGTACAGTCAATAACAAAGTAGAAAAGTCTATATACAGGTCTATAAATTTTAAGGCCCCTTTTTGGACAAAATGGGATAAAAGTAGCTATGAAAAGAGTTACACAAACTAACTATCAGAGTAGTAATAAATAGGAGTGGAGGATCTGATCCCACTAGGACATATATCTATATACAGGTCTATATACAGGTCTATAAATTTTAAGGCCCCTTTTTGGACAAAATGGGATAAAAGTAGCTATGAAAAGAGTTACACAAACTAACTATCAGAGTAGTATATAATAGGAGTGGAGGATCTGATCCCACTAGGACATAACCTGACTATAGGAGTAGTATAGGATAGGAGTGGAGGATCTGATCCCACTAGGACACAAACTGACTATAGGAGTAGTATATAATAGGAGTGGAGGATCTGATCCCACTAGGACATAACCTGACTATAGGAGTAGTATAGGATAGGAGTGGAGGATCTGATCCCACTAGGAGTGTAGCGTCAAGTACTTTTACATTTGTTAATTCTGCCACACATCACTCAAACGACTGTCATCAAATTATCAAGTGCTTTTCTGTGTTGACTGGTGTGACTGTGGTTAGGTGGTCATTTTGGGGCATTGGCATCTGGGGCCCCTTGGGTCAATGGTTTTCTCTCTGAAGGTCGTACACTGCAGTACAATATACACACAGAGCGGCCATTTTGGTTCTAAAGATGCCTTGGCCGTGTGACGTGCTCTTTGGTTTTGGGGGGCGGTCGATTCACGTTACGACATCTTTCTGAGAACACCTGTGTGGGTTTTTCTTGGCCAGCGTTGCCATGAGTCTGGCAGGAGGAGATATAACCTGGAGAGAGTAGAGGAGACAGTAAATGCATAGGCCCTGTGATATTTAGGTCAGTGTGTCAGGCTGTCAGGCCCTGGATATGTGTAGCCCATGTCATGACCGGTTTGGGACCGACACTCTAATAGCAAACCAACCTGCAAATACACTGGACATAGATTAGGCCAAGTCATTTGTAAGCTTACGACTCTAACATACATCAAGGTACGATCTGTACTTAACTGTTGATTAAAACATACATCAAGGTACGATCTGTACTTAACTGTTGATTAAAACATACATCAAGGTACGATCTGTACTTAACTGTTGATTAAAACATGCATACTCCATTTCCTGGTTGCAAAAATTCTCTAGGTTCGCCTAATTTCAGTTTATGTGACAAAACAAGCTAGTATAGTGTAGAGAATCATTGTACCATCTAAACCGCTGTGAAATATATTTTCTATAACCAAAAATATTGTATTTCCAGCTGTTTGAAGCTGCTGTACAAAACCAAAAGGGAAGCATAGAAATAGTGCACATTGAACAAATGTACCGCTTCTTAGACTTGCTTTCAATGAGAATGACAGATTTCTAAGTGGATTTTGTCGGGCGCCAAAAAAGTTACATTTTGCAGCTTTAACTGTTTATTAAAACATGCATCAAGATAATATCTCTTCTTAACTGTTGATTAAAACATGCATCAAGATAATATCTCTCCTTAACTGTTTATTTAAACATGCATCAAGATAATATCTCTCCTTAACTGTTTATTAAAACATGCATCAAGATATTATCTCTCCTTAAATGTTGATTAAACCATGCATCAAGATAATATCTCTCCTTTACTGTTGATTAAAACATGCATCAAGATAATATCTCTCCTTTACTGTTGATT